>NW_017732275.1:492281-530566 GCF_001890085.2 Hipposideros armiger
CAGGTTTGGATCCCACCTATGCGGGCCAGTGACACTGCTCTCTACAGCTAAGATGCTGAACAACAGCTCAACCTGGAGCTGGGCTGCTGTGAGTCTCGGGTGACGGCGTAGGCTGCAGCCCCTGCTGCAGTGGCTGCCATGGACTACCGTGTGTGGCCAGCAGCCAGCGTGAGGGGCCAGCAGCCAGCGTGAGCGGCCAGCAGCCGCAGTGAGTGGCCATCCAGAAGCCGGCAACTGATCTGCCTCTCCTGGGAAGAGCGCAATGATGGTGCCAACTTGGGCCAGTGAAACAACGTTCTCCGCAACTAGACTGAAGAACAAAAGGACAGCAACTTGTCTGTTCCCCTTCCCCCAATTCCTCAATAAAAATCTTAAAAAAAAAAAAAAAGAAAAACAAAAAGAGTGTGAGCTCTGAGCGACAGGGTAGCTGGTTCAATTCCCGAGCTGAGCTGTCGCTGAGCTGCCAACATGGCAGGATGGCTCAGCTAAAAAAAAAAACAAAAAAACAACATTTACATATATAGTCTACAATGAATGTTCAATGACTTTCCAGCCAGGGTGCCATGGAAATACCTCAGATTAATGACAGATATGCTGAGATTCATAGATACAGAATATCTGAGTTCTTAAGGTAGTATGTTTACCCCCTGGACCATGATGCTTGTCTGTCCCCTCCCAGTCACTCTGCCATAGTTGTCAGTATGGTAGAATCCTTATATTTAAAGAGCATCCTTTGCATAACTGGTCCAGTTCTGACTTTATTCACACTTCATTTGTCACAGCAATATTAATATATTAGCATTTACAGGACACATCATGTTCTTTTAAACCACTGTATCTTTGATCAAGCTGACATCTGGTTGGGATGCTAACACCTCTACCACCTTACTAAACCCAGCTTATCTACTTGGGTCTCAGATCAAAGGCAGATTCTGTGGCTTGTTCCATAAGTTTCCAGATAGACCAAAGCAATTTTCCTAGGCTCCTTCACATTTAGTATATATTTTTACTTAAATGTAACTATTCAGATTAAAATGATTTTTTTTATCTCTCATTAATATCTTCTCATTGTATGCTAAAATTCATTCTGACAGAAATAATGCTCTCCCAGCTTAAATTGATAAATAGATCAGTGTAGGCCCCCAGCTAAAATTTATTTAATTAATTGTTTAATAATTGATTGGAAAATAAGGCCACAAGCTCCCTTTATTTTTATCATTTCTTTTGTCAAAAAAGCGATATATGTCCCATGTAATAATCAATGATAAAAATACGTTCTCAGGATTATAGGAGTATACTATCTACATAAACAGGATACACTGTAGCTTCAAGTTCCCATTTGACAAGAAAATTAAAGAATACATATTATTAAATAATTATTCCATAAAAAATTTAAAATTAAAAAAAAATCCTGTGTTGTTCAAGAAAATTATATTTATTGTTTTTCCTTCCATGACATTTTGTTTTAGTGTTCCTATAATTTAGGCACTTAGAGTTGGGTGACCACATAAATATAAGGTTAATGGACATAATTTTTTGTGCTTTGTATTTAACTAGAACCTACTAAAGGGAAATGCCAAAGAGCTAATCCATTTTTCATGAATTATTATCAAAGTGGTTTTTGTATACTACTTTCAATTTAAGTTCTAGATTTTATATTATGGAAATACTGATGCTGTGTTCTTTAACATTTTAAGTAAGTTAAAACTTCAGTTTGTTTAAAATAACATAATCACAATGAAACATTAAAAATATGCCTAAAGGGGGCCAGTGGAGTGGCTCAATGGATAGAGCATGTGCTCTTAACAACAAGGCGGCAGGTTTGACTCCCACATAGGATGGTGGCTATGGTCACCTGCCACTAAGATTGTAACACAGCTCCTTGAGCTAAGAGGTCACGAGCTGCTGACGGGCAGCCAGATGGCGACTGGCGCCCTCCACAACTAAGATTGAAGAACAATAACTTGGCTGGTCCTCCTCCTCAATTCCCCAACACTGTTCCCCTCCCCCAATTCCCCAATTTTTTTTAAAAAAATTTTATTTTAACATACAAAACTAAAAATATTGCATTCAAGATGTATATCTGATACTTGTATCTCTAAAATAAATATATTATTGAAATATTTTGGGAAAAACATACCATTTTAAGAATTATTTTTAATGGTTAATTGTACATTTATTACATTGTACTCCAATTTTTCTCCTACTATTTTTCAAAGATACCCAAGAGTCTAACAACATAAAATTAATCTCATTAAATTCAAAAGAGAAGTTTTATACTGCAGACATAAGTCTAGAAGTGTCACACACTGAATGATTTTCGTGGAATTAGAGAATAAGCACTAGGAGCCATAAAGGGGTCACTAGGAAAAATTGACCAAAAATATCCCACTTTGCTTTGTCATAAATAGTGCTTTGATAACTATCCTTGTAGCTACTTATCTTTTCTCAGTCATAATTATTTTCTTTAGAGAATTATTTAGAATTTTGGGGAAAAATATGCAAAATAAGGTTTTTGAGCTATATTCCCAAATTAGTCTCCAGAAAGTTTTCATAAATTTTTATATCATCCATATATGTGTTTGTTTTTCACATCAAAATATAATTTCTTATCAAAATTGTATGTTGTTATTTTTAAAGAATCCCCATGATTTTAAGCAATTAAAAATCTTATTTGATTTACATTTTGATTTGTGATGAAGCTTATGATGGTCATATTCATTTATATCTGTGCAAGAGTGTGTGACCATCTGAAACTTTTCTCCACGTGGAAAAATTGGGTGTTTATCTTTCTCTTGTGAATGTCAAAAGGCTTTGCATACAGTAGATATGTTAACTTTTGCCTGTAATATATGTTTCCAGCTCATTTCCACCTTGTTATTTGATTTCTAATACTATTTGTATTGATTCTTGACATATAGAAATTTCACATTTTAATGTAACAAAAATAAAAATTGTTTTTTATTATGGTTTCATTAACTGTATAGACAACTTTTTCTCATAATAATTGTTCACCTATATTTTCTTGGAGTGTGTTGTAGCCCATCATGACATGAATAGTGGTGTGGTTGATTATATTCTCATATATGCCTTAGCACTGAGCATGAGCAAGCCCATGCTACTGTTTTCCAATGAAAAGATACTTTATGTTTAAGAACCTTTAAAGTTCCTTCCAGTTGAAGCATTTTATGATTTTATAATTCTGCATTGTAACATTATTTGCTACTTGCATAAACCTTCACAAGTTCTACCAGATGTTTGTTCTGAGTCTATATATGTTTTTACAGAAGTTCCTTTTTTTGGGGGGGTCATTGCTTCCACAATGAAACCATTAAAACTTAAAGGCAGTCTGTGTTTGTGTTACAGATTTTAAACAATATTCTAAATAATCTTGTGTCTTTTGACAAAATGGCAAGTGAGTGTCTTGCCATTGTTCCTCTGGACAGAGGCAGCAAAAGTACCAGTAGAATGCTGCTTAGTAAGATCTCCATCTAATAAAAAATTGTGTTCTGTGCTCTCATGTCAGTTCTGGTAGACCTATTTTATTTTGTCTCATGATTTTTTTTCCCCCTTTGATGTTCACCTTACCTCTATTTGCTCTCATGATTATTTTACGTGAATCATAGACACTGGGACTATGGGGAAAATGACAGGTCATTGTATTCAGACCTCTGTACCTAGTGCATGTTATTGCTAGACACTTATATTATTCTCCTTAGAATTATATTTAATCTCTTTCTGAATGTCTTATTGATGTTTCCTAAATGACCTCTTTGGGTGGCTATTCCATTGTTAAATTGCTCTTGCCTTTAGGACACTTTCTCTTATAAGTAATTTAAACATGCCCTTCTCATTTCTTGTAAAACATTCTAAGTCAACCACGAATGAGTCCTCCCTCTACTGTATATTATTTCTTTTATCTCCTGTAAAATACCACATGTCATGGGAGGCAAGCTCTCCATTCAACGTGTAGGCCATTCAGAAGAAACCTAACAAATTGATGTCATTCCCTCACCTCTGAAAAGAACAGCTGAATGTTTTCTAAAATTTCTTCCAGCTTTAATATTCTGTGATCTTATGATTTCTACATGTGGTTGTAGGATTTCTAAATTAGTTTCTGACCCATAGTTTGTGAAGCCTGTGAACTTTTAACTTTTATGTTCTTAAATTTATGATTTTAATTTTACACGTATAATACTGAATTGTATCTTATAGAAATAATACCTACTTTTATTGAGTACTTATTATGTACTAATTTACACTATTGAAATGTTTATATATTTAAATCTTCTCTCCAATAGTATTTTGTTGGAGCTAAATATATGTACACACACACACACACAAATGTGTGTGTGTATGTGTGTAAAATTATTCCATCAGAACCATTACATTCAATACGCCCTTGTCCATACTTTTCCTCTTGTGTCATCACATCATTTTTCCTTTCTTTATAATTTCTGAGGACACATGACCCATGAAGACACTTCACAGAACTCTTGTCTTATTCTCTATGACATTATTTTCCAATTCTTTTTATTTTTTATGGCTACCAAGAATGTTTGTTTACTTCCATGTATTTTCAAAAACTCTAGAAATAGTAATATTTTTGAAAAAAAGAAATGTTTTATTCTTTTTGAAAATCAATTTGGAAAGTGAGCTGTTTAATTGATAATCTCATATGGAAGTTTCTTTGTTGTATGAAACATTTGTTTTACTACTGAATAGGTAATATTATCTGTCAATAGTGATGAGACTGAGCTCTTATATTGCCTACACATGGTAAGGCTTATATCTAACAAGATTTTTTTTTAATTAGTTGTATTGAACTGAATAACATTTCTTGGTGTGCTCTTCAGGCAACATTCCCAGATGTTTTACTGAACAAAGTAGAAAACTGTATCTTGAAAACTGGCATGTTCTTAGGGCATTTGACAATAGAAAATAGGTTCAATATAGTCCTTAGCTTTACACTAGGTAAGTCTGCAGGCAAGATTAGTTACAGCCTTTGTGTGCCTTAGTGATTTCGATCTACCGGCTAGGAAGCATGAGCCTATATTTTCCTTCTAACAGCCATTCCATTGCACACTCCTTTGAAAGTTCAATTTCTGGAAAGACTATTTGACAGTGTTTTCACAGCCTCTCTTTCCAGTCATGCCTCTTCTTATTAAACTCATCTCCCCACCTTTCTAACCTATTCCACATCTCCACTGTCTCAAACTGTCCTCAACAATGTGGCTTCTTTATGTTTAAATCCAGTGGATGCATTTCAAGTCTCATCCTACATGACCTCTGGAGCAGTTACCGCTGTTGACCATTATCTTATTCTTGACGTTTTCCCCCACATTGGCTTATGTGACATAATTTCCTTCTGGTTTTCATTCCAGTTAGGTAAAATAATGGTTAATTATTCTGACTATGTAGATAAATTGCCCAGGTTCAAATTCTGACTCTTGTAATTGCTGTGTGAACTTGAGGGTACCAATTAAATTTTCTGTATAAAACAATGAGGATAATAACAATATCTATCTCCAGGAGTTGTGGTGAAGATTTAAATATCACTTTCAGGGGCACTAAAAATGCCGCCAGATACATAGTATTATATACATGTTAGCTATTCTTATTCTCAGACTCATTCCTGAGAACTCCTTCCTACTTGGATTGTTATTTTTCATGATCTTCAGGAGTCCACCAATGACCTTCTTCTATTTTTATATTAAAAAAAACTATTTTATGGGTAATTTCATCATCTCCTAGGTATAAATAACCAACAGGATACTGATAATTTCAGCTCAAGCCTTTCAATAAGGGAGAAAGTATTAGGACATAAGACAGAATTTTAATTTCTCACCAACAACATCCATTGTTACTAAATTCTTGAACTCCTGTGTCTTTACTCTATCCCTCTTCCCACACCTTAATTGAGATTATCCTTACTTGTTATTTGGATAGTATATAGCCCACCAAATGATCTCTCTACATCTATCTAGTTTTACTCCCTCTGCAATCCACTACTGCTCTAATAGTCTCCTCTTTGTGTAATATACATCTGATCATGCCACCCCGTTTAACATTATTTATCTTAATCTGCTCAGGCCGCCATAATAAAATACCACAGATAAGGTTTATTAAGCAACATAAATTTATTTTCTCTCAGTCATGGAGGCTGGCAGTCTAAGATCAGGGTGCCAGCATGGTCAGGGTCTGGTGAGAACTATCTTCATGGCTTACAGATAGCTGCCTTCTCTCTGTGTTCTCATGTGAACTTTCCTCTGTCCATACATGTGAATATATGAAGATGGTGAACTCTCTATCTCTATCTCTCATCTCTTTTTCTTCTTATTTAGCCTCAATTACCTTATTTAACCATAATTACCTGTTAAAAGCCCCATCTTTAAATACAGTCACACTGGAGGTAGGGCTTTAACATATGAATTTGGGGAGGGACACAATTCAGTCCATTGCATCATTCATTGGTTCTCTATCTCCCACTTTGTTAGATTCTGGGCTCCTGACCATGGCATCTATGTATCTCCATGGTCGCACACCAGCTTGTTTCTCCTGTCTCAGCTCTCATCATGCCTGACCCAACATGCTGTACTGGAGCCCTACTTACTAGTTCTCCAAAGCATGTCAAGTGATCTTCTTGATTATCAGTCTAGATTGTCCTCCTATGCTCATTTTGAATATTTCTTTACTTGTAAAGTCAATTGAAGAATCTTCTCCTTCAAGAAGCTCACAATACAGTACTTTATTTATATGCTACTCCATATCGCTTCACTCTGAATCTGGGTTACATGTCCTTCCTCAGTGCTCTCTGTGTAGATTGACATCACACTACATTACAAATTTTTTTTTACTTGCTTCCCTCTCCTTTAGATTATAAACTCTTTGAGAGCAGGGTTCATGCTTTATTATTATTACTATTAACTTCCATTCCCCAATGGCAAGTATCAGATAGTTAGATACTCAAAAAAATTTTGTTAAAGAAAGTTTATTTCTATATAAACTGAGGAGTATGGGTATCAATATTGCCATCATAAACTACAAAGTCTCTTACTCTCAATGAGAGTTGAAAAATGTCACTATATTTTATAGGTCATAGGTATAGAGTGGCCAGAGGGCAGATAGCAAAGCACTGCTTAATTCTATGGAAAAGGTGTGAAGGGCTGGCTGTAGAGAACAGGACAGAGAGAAGAAAAACAAATCTGTTACCACATATCAAGGAACAGTATCATGTTTGAGAAGGTAAAATGTAATAGCTCAGAAATATCACTCTGTCATCAAGGAGGCATGGATTCCTCCTACCTGAATTCCTGTCACCAAGGCCAGTCAGTGCTTAATCACTGTCTAATTACTTACAACCAATCAACACTTTCCCCTCTCTGCTGCCTATGTAGTCTGAAGAGCTGTCCTGGAATGCTCTGCACCCAGCTCCCTGAAGAGTGGATGTGACACTGCTCTCAACTTAAATCCCATTCCAATTCCAGTTACTCAACTGAGAAAGAAAACAAACAAAGAAAGAAAACACAGCAGCTCTATGTGTATGGGTCAAATGATGGCCCAGCATGGGGAACCTGGCGAAAGTTTCCCCTTGCCAGGTTTACTGCTGTGTATGCTTTCTTGGTTTTACTGTCAGCTTCAGAGGGTAGGTAGAGGAATTCTCTAGACAACTCCCAAAAGTTTTGCTCTGTCTTGAATTCTCTATTCATGCTTCTGGAGTTTGGGGAAAAGTCTGAACGGAGCAAACCCCCCCAATTACACACACCGGCCAACTGCCCTGCCTCAGCCTCATAGCCAAGAAAGACTGTGTTTACTTAATGGAGCTGCCACGGTTCCCTCTTCTTAATTGATTATATGAGAACAGTCATTTCATAGGTGGTCAAAAGTCCATCGTGCACTCCCTTGCCATCCTCTGGATGTCATTGTCACTGCAGCCTGTCTTCCTACACCTGTGGGTTTGCAACAGCTATCAACATTTCCTAACAAAATATTGGGGTTCTTAAGACACATATAGTCATTAGAAGTTATTTCAGAAAGAATCAGTTTTCCATGTATGTAGTCAATAATCTTTAGTGTTGTTAGAAAGATGAATATTAGGATATAGGCAACAAATTACAAAAATTGGTCACATATAAATAAGAGAAACTTCCAAATAACTGGTGAAGTGTTTCAGAGTTGAATAATTTCTAGGATTTGTACCTACTAGTGGTTAAGCAGAGCCAAAACACAGTAGTTGGTTGGATAATTCACCTACAAGGTGATTTTTACGGCACCTGCAAAATACAGCTGTGGGTTATTTCTTTAGGTAACATATGTTTCTGTGTTTCTGAACTGATGACCTGCTTTGCACTTTTCAAATAGCAGCAAAACAAAATTCCCTTAGAATCGAAGAATTTTTAAGCATGTCAAATAATATGTGAAGGTGAGAATCCTCTAAGGCAAAAGAATCCAGTTTTTAAGAGAGTAGAGAAATAAGCAAAATGACCTAGACAGAAAACTTACCCTAAGAGAGAAAATAGCTGGGAGTGGAAAACCAATTCTTCAGAGGACAAAGATAGGAGGATAATTGGTTCACAAGAAAAAGTTCTACCTGTAGTACAGAAAAAGCAGGTTGATAACCCGTGTGGAGCTATGAAGGAAGATAACCAGAGCTGCCTTCATAATCATGGAGGCCGGGATGGCCCCCAGTATTAGGGAATCTATTGTAAAAGTTAAAGGATAGAAGAAAAGGAAGTCATTGTTCACTTGGAAAGGAACTAAAATGTTTTCAGGCCAAAGAAAATTCAATACTGGGATTGCAACTATGAGGAAATAAAATAAATGAAACATTAGATGAAAAACTAAAAATTAATAACATTTAGAGAGGATAATGTATATTCCCCAAATGATTGAATTTATTCACATTTCTCTTCCTATTAAGCTTATGTGTACCTTTTCAAAATAAATAAAATCAGTGATGGCTTTTATCTTTCTTACACACCAGTTTATAAGTATGTATTGAACATTTACACATATCAAACATGATGCCTGCAGAGACTACTCAATGCTATATGAGAGGTTCAGAGCTTTGAGCTACTAGGACTGGAGTAGATCATGTGCATGTGTTTAAACATGTTAAACTGACAATGAAATGGTATGTGCATCTCTTTATAATTCTGGGAAACTGTTCTGTTGGGGCCACAAATGGATTTTTTTCTTTCATTCTAAAAGTAAGAGGAATAAAACTCCAATACTGAACATTGTGGAATTATAGAAATAGAGACAGAAATAAGAACATTGCAATTGGCAATTCTTGGAGAAAATATATATTTTAACATAATTTGTAAAGATTATGGATTAAAAATTGGAGTGGGACACCTGAAACTAATAATGATAATAAAAATTAACAATTATGTGCCATTTATTATTAAAAACATGATTCTAGAATTTAAAAAAATTGGAGAGTGAGGGTTTTTACACTAATTTTAGTGGCATTATGCAAAGGAGAAGCCATCCTGATACAGAAAAACCTTGGACAAAGAATATGAATGTTTAGAAGAAGATAATTAGAAGTTGCATGATTCAAGAGAAAAATACAGATAAGGTTTTCACAGAACGTATTTCCTAACCACATCTGTAAAAAGGGATTTTTAAAAAGAATCAATACTTTGTGAGGGCAAATTTGAAACTAAATAATGCCATTCAGGAGACATTGGGAGTCCTCTGGCCCTCAGAAACATAGTGAACATCTATTGAAATGCCTATCAGTTCCAGAGCCAATGGAAATCAAAACTCCACTGGAATAGACAATGTTGGCGCCCTGCCCATCTCCCTTCGCTCAACTTTCAACTTCTAGCACCTGCATATTTACCTCTATTTTGGGGGTCAGTAATGCCAAGGAGTACCTTCTGAGAGTATCCTTTCACTAATGATTGACACGAGAATGATATATAAATACCCCAGTCCCTCAGCGAGAGTAACTCAGATTTGTGTTTCACACTGACTCATCGTGCCCAACAGGATTAAGTCCAGTTCCCACTGTGGTAGATGTCTTAATAATGAATACTTTAGGGGCTGTCTTCTTTTCCTTATTTCATTTCCTCCCTGCCATACTTGTGGTTTCTTCCCTGCCAGATATACTATTTGCACTAGAATCCTTGTCTCAGCATCTGCTTCTGGGGGCATACATACTATACCACCTTCTCTAGATTAATATGTATTACCAGGGTAATTACATTTTTAGAGGCCCTCATAAGCTAACCAGGGGTGGAACTCAGCTACGTCTTCCATTGTCAAAGTAAATATTTACGTTCATGGCTTTTGTAAATTTTAAAGACATTATTGAGAATTTGCAAGTGTCTTGGGCAGGAGTCACTTTGCACAACGTGCAGCTTTTCTCTCTCCCCTTTCTCTTCCTCTACCTCCCTTTTGCAGATTGCTTGGTGAACCTCAAATTCTTCTCCCTTCTATTACATAGAGCCATTTATTCTAATTTCTCCTTCCTCTCATGATTTAGTGCAGGCCAGCCAGGGTCTGAGAGTCCCACCTATTTTTCCAAGAACTTCTGTTCGTTTTTCAATGATTGCTCTCTTCCTTAAAGGGATTCTGGAATCAGCAGTTATAATAATAACATTTTCTACACTTTGTTATGGTCACAACCTCACTGTTATTACCCCTACATTCTAACTTATTATTACTTATTCTCATATAGAATAAGAATAATGTAGTCACTCTTAAAGTTCTGTGTACAATAAACTGAATAGATTCTTCTTTCCTAATTAGTATTCAGTCATAATCAACTTTTCTTTTTATCATCTTGGTAAAACTCTGAGTTAAATAAATACCCCCAGTGTAGTTACAAATAATTACCTGGGTTGAGTCCATCTTTTTTGACCAAGGATACAATTAAGGGCTTGAAGCTTATAAAATTTGAGGCGTGTTTTAACAAAAGAAAACTACAAATATAGGTAGATGAACTTTGGAAAGTTGGGAACTCAGAAACCTAACTTTTATTAACCTCGAAGCAAATTGGTGTTCTTACCTGGCTTTCTTACACAGAATTGGCAAGCTGGGAATATAGCACCTCTTAAAATCACCCCTTATAAAGCAACCAGAACACTACATGCTTACAATCTTCCATGTATTGTTCTAAGCAGTTTACTAGGATTCATTTATTTAATCCATTTTTATCCCAGATTTACAGGTGAGGAAACTGTGGGGCAAAGAGGGTAAGCAAGTTGATGAAGGCCACACGCGAGTAAATGGCAAAGCTAAGACTGTGCTAGTGTGTCTCTACAGCTAGCACACATAATGTTGATGCTACGTGCCTCTGAAAACTTCGTCTTCTGTGAAAGGAAGTACACACCAAAGCTAAATCCCACATGAGCAATAAAACTCTACTTGCTACCTTCATAGTACCTTCAAAGGTAATTAGATCAGCCATATACTCAGACAGAGGGGTACCCCAAGACCAAAAGTCCATTTACCTCATCAGCCTTCCTCATAAGCACTTACAACGGTAGGAAGCTCACTACTTGATTCCCTTCAAAATAACACTAAACGGTCCTATTAAGCCACAAACATCTACCTTAGCACAAGCTTGTTAATGTGTACAATATAGTAATAATATAGTTACTATAGGGAAGTAGGTCCAAATACAGAGACCCTGAGGCAACCCAAATTCCTGAGTTAGTAAGTGGGTCCAGGGTAGTGGGGTATAAACCCCTACTGGGATTATAATAAATACCCCGTGGTGTAGTTTTCCAGTTTACAAATAGCCACTATCTCAGTTGCCTTTTGTCAGTACACAATCTTCCTATTCTAGTTGATTGAACCAAAAGAGAACATTTTCTCCAGTTTGGGAAGAAAGATTCTTCTTTCCAAGGAATTCATAGCTGATTCTAAGATCAATTACTATTAGGAGCAACTGTAAATTTAGAAGTGTCACTCTCTTGCGCCCACTGCATGGTGGTCATTAAGAGAAAGGCAGTTAACAGAGAGAACCTGCCAGTGAAATTTCCTGTTCAAGGAGCTCAGTTGGATATTTTCATTTTGGGGTTCTATAATTTGCCTATGTATTATTTGTAATGTTTGTGCTTTTCTATTTTTTTATATCTTAACCTAGTTTGAATTTATTTCTGTTAATTGCAATTTACAGTCCTAACTAATACAGAGATATATAACCCACAACTTAATTTTATTAAAAAGAAAAGGTTTTTAAAAAATTTTTATCAAGTTTCTCTCCATTCAGAATTGTAACTAAAAGTTGCTATGGCAGTTTTAGAATATAATTCACAAGAGCCAGAAAGTTCAGATTCACCTGTGAGCAGGGATATATCTCAGTGTGATATGGCCAGGGCTGGTAATTTCTGAAGGCAATGGTTATTTCTCAAGGTAAAAGGTATTAAATGTGTCTTTACTAGATACTTTCATAATTCCATGTTCTCCTTTTAAAGATTGAGGTCATCTTATTTTTAGTCTTCAAGTCATTAATTTATTCCTGTTTTTCCTCTTCACAGAAACTTTTGATAATGAATCCTTGCTTTATTAGAGCTTGGGGCTTTTCAAAAGTTCAATTTCACTGTGAAGTCAAGGTCTTAACATTCCTTATGAGTAAATGGTTTTTGCTACATTTTTAATATCTCATTTACTATATTAGTTACCTTTCTTAACTAAACTTTGAGTTGATGTTTTATGTTTATTTGTTAATGCAGGCATACATTTCTGTATGTGTGTATGCCTGTAACAGTAACTGTCTAAAATAAATTGTCATCCTGAAAGCAAGAAGCAGGTGAAGACCATCGATATTAACTCATTAAATAAAAGAAATTTCATTCATTAATCAGGTATAATTCATTTATTTATATTGATGTTTGGGAGTCCAAAATAATTTGAATATTTTCTGGGGTACAGGATGTTTCCTCTACTAGTAGTGCCAATTTCGGTTGTCTACCTGATTCTGTTAGATTTTCTATTCATGAGAAATATGAAATTTTAGAAGCAGCTGAAAAACATTTTAAAAGGAAAAATGTCACTCATTAGTTTTTCCAAGCAGATGGTGATGTATTTTAGTCATAAAAATTGGAAAATAGGTGTGTGTTCCTTTTAAATATATGTCTCAGGAGTAGTTTAAAAGGTTTGGATTATTGACCTTATACCTTCCAAAAAGACAATAAAATAAAATTACAAAAAACAAAACAAAATATAGATTTGATTCTTCCAGGAAGAGCTAACAGTATTTGCATACCATTATAGTCCTCATTGTTATTTCTCTCTTTAAGCAGATATTTAAATTTGGAGCTATATTTACTATTTAAAGTAACATAATATAATAGAAACAGTAGGAACCCTCAAGGCACATCTCCTTACATCTCTAATACATAAGTATTGTGTCCTCATATGACATTAGTAAGACTCACCAGGGGAAATGAAATTTTATATAACTGATTGTAATTTTCTTGTAGCAAGCTGGGCTGGGAAAACTATGTAGAAAAATTAGAACTACAGTTAAAGCTCAAAGATCATGAAGAATAGAGCAACCGTTAGGCAAAATATATTTTACTTGCGAGGCATAGCTTTTTCTATTGATTTTATCTTTTTGTGTAAAACATGTCATACATAAAATACATAAAAGGTGTAGGAACAATTCATTTATCTTTATTTATAGTTTATCGTATATGGAGTCACACTGAAATGTTTTATTATTTTTGAATGTTATATACATGAAATCATACTGTCTGTATCTTTTGATGAATTACTATTTATAGTCAACTTTATGACTTTCTAAAGATTTATCATTTTGTAGATTATTAATTTTTACTTCAAACAATAGCCTAATTTTTAATATGCATAGTGTCAAGACACATTGTTTAATCCATTATAGTCTTGGTACACATCATCCGGATTGTTCCCAGGTTTAAAGAATTTGTTTTTAGTGTTACTGTATTGCTGTGTACATTCTTGTGTCTCTAAGCTATATTTCTAGAAGAGAAACTGCTGAATTGAAATTTACTAGATAATGCAAATGGCTTTGAAAAGTTGCTCTATTAAAAATTCCACAAGTATATGAGTTTTATTACTCTAAATCAAAGTTAAGATTTAGAATTTACTAATGTTTTAATTATTATCAATATGATGGGTGAGATACAGTAAATCATTATGGGTTAAATTTGCTTTTCAATGATTACTAGGGAAGTTGAATACCTTCTTAATATATTAATGTGCCATTTTTTTGTCTTTCCTCCTTGTGTATGTCATTTGCATATTTTTTTCTATTGAGTTGTTGGTCTTTTTATTATTGATTTATAGGAATTCTTTATATATTATAAATACTAATCCTTTGTCTTTGTGTATTTTGTGATTACATCTTCTTTCAGTGTTAGAGTTTGTATTTTCTCATTGTGTCATTTAATGAATATAAAGTTTCAATTTTAATAAGGTCAAATTAATTTTTTCCTTTATGTTTGGTGCTTTCATGTCTTATTTAAGACATGTTGCATAGCTGATGATAATTCCTTCTAAAAATATAAAAATTTGTCTTTTGACAATTTATTTTTCTGGTTGTTCTGTAACTGATTTTGTGTAGAGTTTTAAGTAGCAATTTTTTTTTTATTTCTGTCTGAGGGGATAACCAATTAAAATGGCATCATTTACTAAAGAGGCCATTTTTCCTCTTACTGATCCGAACATCCAGATCTTTCATTCCTTAAGTCCCCATGAATTCAGGAGGCTCCTTGAGTGATCTCGAACCATCACATTGGTCTATTTATCAATCCCTACACCAATATGACACTTTTTAAATATGTAAACTTTAATCATATAAATCATCTTCATTCTAAAAAGCTGCTGTGATTTTGGCTAAAATTGCATGGAATTTATAGATCAATTTGGGAATAATTCATATTTTTACATTATTGATTCTTTCTATCCATATATATGGTATGTTTTTTCATCTAGTTAGGTCTTAAAAATATCTTTCAATTATATTTTATAGTTTTCTACATGAAGTTCTTACACACAATTCTTAGATTTATTTATAGTACCTTATTTATTACTTTTGTAAATTTATTTTTCTACTAATCACATTTTCTAAGTCATTTTGTTATATACTTTTGTACTTTTACAGTTTTGTGTATTGAATTTTCTAATACCTTTAAGCTAAGAAAATTCTTTCCTGAATTTCAATAATTTTCCCTAATTTGTCATGGATTTTCTTTGTTAGAAATAATATAATTTGCAAATCACAAGTTTAATATGTTCTCTACTCATTGGGAAGCTATATATTATAATTTTATTAACTTAGAAATTTTAACATGCATATAAAATTTAACAAAATCTAAACAATAAAAATCTTTACCCTTCTCCCAGTTAATGCTAGCAATTAGAATGTTTAAACTCTGATTACCCACTTTCTAATATGCTAGTGTTGTACAAGATTTTTATTCTGTCTTGATTTTATACCAACCCCATGAAGTAGTTATTATTACTATAGTTTCATAGAGTACATCTGTATAACATTTTCCCCTATGCAATTCCTTTTTTCATCTCAAAGCTTCCTTCTTCTGGAAAGAAGTAGATCTTTTAGAATTTCCTTTAATGAGATACTATTAGCTTTTAGCTCTCTCAGTTTTCTTAATGTAAAAAATCTTTATATTCTTTGAATATTTATTTTTCTGAACATGCAATTTATTAGTTACAATTATTTTGCTATGCAATTATTATTTTTGATATCTCTCTTATCTCTGTCTACTTCTAAGATCTTCCAATTTTATGGTTTTCTCTTTAGCTTTGTTTAAATGTTCTTTTTCAATTAATTCATATGTTAATTGCATTTATTATATTTTATCTTTTCCAGCAATTTTATTACACACTTTCCAACATTTAATTCTTCATCGCATGAATAATTCTGCTTTATTCTAAAAAATATGTTAAATATTCTTATTTTATATTCTGTATCAATTAGTTCAAACATCTGCATTCTTTATGAGTTTGACTCTGAGATTTTGTTTGTTTTTGCTTGTAACATTTATGTTTTCTTTCTCATGTGTTAGTGACTTTTTTAATTATGAGACTATGTGTCCATAAACTTTATCTGAGGGGATTCTCTGAGGACTGAGTTAAAGATGGACCTTCCATAGAATATTTGCATATGCTTCTGCTAGGAACCTTGGGAATTATTAACTGAATAACATTTTAAACTGAACCTTTGCCTTGTGATTTGGGGTGGCCAAATAGAAATTTGGATTCCCGTTCCTAAACCATGTGAGTGCAGAGTGACAATTAAGAATTTTTCAGGTGAATCATTCCCCCCCCCCATTTTCTCTAAATTTACTCAAAAGCAAAATCAAAATAGGTAAGTGTTGTTTAAAGTGATAGGTTGTTTCTTAGGTCACTTACAGAAAGCTTTATACTTTTGGAGGTCCAGGTTTTGAGAAGAGTATCTGACCCCCAAATAGCTCTGGCCCTAGCTTTGCCCTGTCCTTGTTTCCCAAGATGGCATCTTTGGTCTGGACAGGTCAGCAAATGCTCTTAAGGCAAAAATGCTTCAAGGCTTCCTTACAAGTGCAGAACTAACTAGCTTCTTCTGGTGCTTGCACCTTAAGAAATCTTTTATACTTCTACTACCTTAGTCATCCTTTATTTTATTATTTGAGCAAACATTTTTTGGTGTCTCTGATGGGAAATGTTTCTTTGCACATTTAGGGCTCCATATTATGAGAAATTAAAGCACATTTTTTTTTTCTCTCCACAAAATGTAGGCTATTTGGGTGCAGAGAAGATTACAATTTTAAGCAGGAACAGAGCTCATGCACCATTTTCTTTTAGTTTAAAATTGTGTTTGAGTATTTATTAACAATGTGATCTTGGGAAAGTTATTTAACCTGCTTCTACCTTGGTTTCCTTATGGGGTTAATAATTTTATTTACCTTAAAGGGTTGCTTAATTATTAAATGAGTTCAATAGTTAGAATAGTAACGTACAAATAGTATGCACTCAGTAAAGGCTAGTAGAGTTGTTATTATCTCTAATAAAGTGAGAAGAAATTGAATGTTGTCTTCTAGTTAGTTCTGTTTACACAGGCAGGACTGCTTAAGTAAAGACAGGAAAAATTTGTAAAATTTGCAGACTGAGTAAAAAGATGAGTATCTTATTAGTAATGACTGTTATATCTTTCTTTGTTTTGTTGTTTTCTGTCTCAAATCTGAAGCTGTACACTTCGTTTCTCAGCTTGCTTTCCTTAAGGGTCAAACACTTGATCTTCATGGCAACTGACTCACAGTACAATGTTGCCAAAACTTCTTAATAAAAATCACCTGGATCTTTATGTAACATATTTATTCTCAGAATGCTCCCTTGGACAGTCTGATTCAATAGGCCTATGCTGGGTCCCAGAAAACTATATTTCAATAAGTGCCTGTAGGGGAGGGAAAACTTTTCCTCTACCCTCTTAGGTTTATTAATTGGGAGTTGTGAATTAAACTGACAAAAGATAGATTAACAGGAGAAAATGTTCATTTCTGTCTGCAACAGACATGCATGTAGGAGTGCTCAGTGATGAGTTACTCAAAGAGGTGGTTAGAATTTGGTACTTTGATACCTAACTAAGTTGAGAAAATGTAGGGGGTAGAAAAGACTCCGATGAGAAAAACAAATGGGTTTCTTAAGGAAAGAAATTTTCTTTTTCTTATAAGAACAAATGGAAAATAAGAAAATGTGTGGTAATGTTTGCCTGTACAGGTATGAGTGCTCTTTGTGTTTTCTGGGCCATAAATCTCTGCCCGTGAGGGGACTCATAGTAGGTTTACTCTTGTTCTCTTGCCTGGGAGTAGAAACTACCTCAATGAGGGAATTTATAGCAGTCCTTATTTCTCAGGAGTTTCTGCTTTTATTCAGATAAAGGGAGCTTTGGGAAGGCTTTTTTTTTTCTGCATCTATTGAATCTAAAATATCTTCAGCCTATAATAATCTTTGGACCAATTCTGCAGTTTCAAGTGGGTACTCCCAGGCTCCAGGGAAATCTAGGCAACACCCACTTATGGCATAAGGTGCTAAAATAAAATGCAGCATATACTTTAGTTCTAATTTCACTAAGATAAAAGACCTGAAGGAAATCATTTGCATTGCATTGTCTTTCATTTTACTCAGATAATCATGCTAGCCCTTTGTCATCAGCCAGTTGAGGAAAATGGATATGAAAAACCTCTGAACATTTTGAGAAGAATAACAAATTCAACTGCAGCCAAATGATTTTCTAAGGTATAGTTTAACTGTTCTTTTAGTGTTTACATTTTAGTTATGTCCTCCAAATCTATCCAGCCAGACCAATAACCCTTTCTTCAGTCCTCTTGAACCACAGCTCAATTTCCTCCTCTGTATTTCGCTCACATTGCTACAAATCTCCTTCTACCAGCTAAGAGATGTTTTTAAAATACACCTCCTTAGTGACTTTGCTTGGAAGGTGTGTGCCACATGGAGAATGAGCTCATAAAGAGAAGGCAGCCAGATCAGCTCACCTCTCATATATCGGAGGGTAGTTGAATCCAATATAAATAACAAGGCCTGCCTTCTTTCACATTATGGACAGCTTTGTGAAGAGATAAATTGTACTAGGTTTCTGCAATTCATAAAGCAGAAATACATCATGCGTATTAGAAAATAAGTGTTATCCACTAACATAAACATACAACTTTCTGGTTTCTATTTATTAGATATTTCTGACTGTACTTTACCAAATTCTTTTGAATTGAAGTTTTCACCACAGCTCTCTCACTTGAAAATTTTAGGAAAATGAGGCAGCAGATATAGATATATTAAAATAGTAAAAACAAGTATATTCCCAAATCAATAAGAAAGGTTGGAATTTAGATATTTTCAGCCCATTTACTGAATGTTATGCATGTTTAATTGAAAAATGGATAAAACAATATGGTTGCTGCCCTTCTTATTAATGTAATCCTGCTCCCCTGGCTCCACTTTGCCCCCACATACCTCACTAGAATAGAAAAAATAGAAATGACTTTTAATAGAAAGTGCCTATTTTTTCCATATATTGCATCAGTTCTGATTCTTGAGTATAGCCGTATGGCTCATTTGTATCCAGCATTGTGCGTTCTGAGGAAGGAGCAATTAGACTTCAACAATGGGATTCCAGAACATAATGGACAATATGCCAGGTATTTAGTTTCAGTATCTTCATTCCTATTCACATCTCTATGTGCTATGTGATTTTTCCTTAATTTAATTTTAGTGCCATTATTGTATCTTCTGTTTAATTTTTTATAGCTTGCTATAATTAAGCTTTTATTTGGAAGTCATTTTAAAACCACTGCCTTGTTGTCATGGAATTGTTGGTAATATGTGATTACATTATGTTGTCTTTCGCCAGGACACTCTTGTAAATGAAGCATTATCCTCAGAGATTTTCTTGGCTGAAAATGTAAGTAATTAAAAATGTAAACAAATATTATCTGTTACATATGCTGCAATAATAAATACTTCAGTATAATACAAGTTAATGTCTCTTTGGGGATACAATTTAATCCTGCTACAACATGTTTTATAAATAGACAAATAAACGGTTAAGCACTTAATTTCTTATGTAATATGACATGCAGATGCCCAGAGCTTTTATTATGTGTTCAATCTCTGAGTATTTATGTATATCTTAAGAGGCATTATCAAAAAATTTTAACATTATTTGTTATTTTATAACAACACCAGCTATGAAGATGTGAAAAACAGAATCAATCACTCATAAAAAATTCCAAATTAACACCCAATATAAATAAGAATCTAGAAAAATGGGTCCTCATTGTCTATAGATTTTAGGGCAAAAATGAATACATCCTGCTTTAAAGGCAATTTGGCAATATGTATCAAAAACCTAAAATGTGCATGACTTTTACCCATTATTTTATTTCTTGGAAATTATCTTAAAAGTCATTGAAATATACACAAAATAGAGTGTTCATTATTTTTATCACTATATTATTTAAATATCAAAATATTATAAATAACCTAAGCATATATCTGTAGAGAACTGGATACATAGAACATGGTAAATCCTTAAAATGGAATACTATGCAGTCATTAAAAATCAAGTTGTAGGAGAAAAGTAAATGACATGATAACATAACAGTTTATATTACATGGATAACCAGCAACATATAAAAAAGAAGTCATGATGGGGGGAACACTTTGTAAATTATAAAACTGCCTAACCACTAAGCTGTACACCTGAACTAATATTAAATAATATTGAATGTCAACTGTAATAGAAAATAAAAAAAAAATTAAAAAATTTTAAAGAAGTCCTAAGGGCATGGGAAAATAGAAAAGTATAGCAGTGGATTCTGATATATATAATAAAATGAAAGAGATGAAGGAAAAATGAAAGGGAAAAAAAGAAGTCACGATGGGTTCCATGTGATCAGTATTTACTGAAGGTAATTGATTTTGTCCACACTGAAGGAAATTACCTAAAGAGAATTATAAGATCAACTAGTTGAGTAGACTGAGTTCTAAAACAAACTGATTGAAATGTTCTGTATTATATGAACAGCTCAGAATGTCTCAAACCTTTACTCAGTGTTTAAATAGTGTACATGATGTAATAAGTTGTACTAAAAATCCAAGCATCTGGATAGAATATAAAATTTTAAAAGGAGGTAAAATATTAACAAGGAAATTTCTGTGAGGTGCTTAGAAACTGTATCTATCTTTTTTCGCACAAGGATAACTTTACCTGTATTTGGTTAAAACAGAATCTGTTTTTTAACTCTGGCCAAATGAGGAGATTATCAAATTCTTTTTCTTCAAAATAACTATAAAACTGGACGCAATTGACAAAAACAACTGTTTCAGCATGCAGGAAATGAATAATTGGCATAAACCAATCTGAGAAGCATTTACCCTTGAAAACCTGCTGCACTTTGGGTAATATTATTTTGAATCTATGGCTTGTGGCTACTCGTCTAGTACCCATCCATCCACCCCAACCAGCTACCTCTGCTAGGATGAGATAATCTGGCAGCTCTTTTGCAGTACACTAAATTTAGAGTGTGGGTGGTAGCGTACCTGGCAGCATTATTACTGGACATGACTTCACAAAGGCAGGTGAAAAGGGGATGGCCAATGACTCAGTGTAGTTAGGCTCTGATTGCCATTATAATTAGGCAAGTTTAATTCTGTTGAGGTTGTATATATGTTCAGTGGAGATTGGAGAAGCTTCAGGCTATTCATATACTCCTGGCTAAACCTGAGGCTGTACACATGCGCAGGGAGACTTAAAAGGTAACAGAGAGAAGGTATAATCTGAAGTGTACTTTAAATGTGCTCAGCATATGTGATGGAAGTGTTAGCTAATGCTATAGTGGTAATCATTTTATAATACATATCAAATCAACGTGTTGGACACCTTAACTTACACAATGCTATATGTAAATTATATCTCAATAAACCTGGAAAAATGATCTGAAATTTGGAAAATATGCAGATCTATCAGCCGAGAACAAAAGTCATACTAGTTAATCAATGACTGATTAGATTGAAATTCTCAATATGGAGATACACACACACACACACACACACACACACACACACATTAGATGGATACATACATATACAAACATGTGTCTACTATGTATACAGACATAGACATACGTATATCTAACATGTGTATATATGTACATATACATATATATTATACATATACATATATTAGAAATTCTGGAATTGAAGAGTACAACAATGAAATGGAAAACTCAGTAGAGAGCTTAACAACAGATTCAAGATAGCAGAAATAAAGAATTAGTGAGCTTGAATGTAGATCAAGGGAAATTATATAATCAGAAAAGAGAGAAAACAGAATAAAGAGAAATGAACAGTCTTAGAGACCTGGGGGTCAACACGAGGTATGCCATTGTCCGTGTAATCATAGTCCTGTAAGGCATGAAGAAAGAGAAAAGGTAGAAAAATATAATTGAAGAAATAATGACCAGAACTCCCTAAATTTGATTAAGAAAATTATAGTCTATACAACCCCCAAGAAGGCTAAGGATAAGTAAAAGAGGTTAAAACATGTGTGTGTGTGTGTGTGTGTGTGTGTGTGTGTGTGTGTAAAAGATGCGATGCATGGGCACATCATAATCAAACTTTTGAAAGACAAAGGCAGAGAGAAAATCTTAAACCCACTAAGAGAAAACAATGCATCACTTACATGGGAGAATATTGACAAATAATGGTTAACTTCTCATCAGAAACAACTGAGGTCCAAAAGCATGGAATAACATATAAAAAGTTCTGGGGGGAAAAAAATGAAAACAGACAACTGTCAACCAAAAATCCAATAGCCAGTAAAAATATTGTTCAAAAATAAAAGCAAAGGAGGATGGAGTAGACATATTATTTTCTATTCCTCATTCTGGGCACTACTAAAAACCTAGATTACATATAAATAAACATAAGAAGAATCTGAAAAGTGTAGACAATAAAGAACCTGCCTAGAGATCGCATGCCCCAAGGACTAAAACGGTAGTGACTCATTTGGTTGCCTCATATATCTTAGACTTGTACCAAAAAGGAATGGAAATGCCATTAGTCATAAAAAATGGCTTCTCTCTCCAGTTGGAGGACCAGGAAGGGGGAAACTAGTAAGACAAAAAGCTTTTAGACAATAACCACAGTACTCTAGTCAAACACTATCCCCATCACAGGCAGCAAAGGTCAAGTAGAGAGCCTAGACTTTCAGTTTTGCCAGGCTATAATGAGTCACCCAACCATTTCCTCTTCCTCCTTTTACAGCCAACTGACTTCATCATTTTCGGAAACATAGTTCACACTCTAACTCTAATGTTTCCTGATGCTTCATCAGTTCTTTGAGCTGGTGAACACACAGCTATATCGCAATCTTCATCAGGAAACATTTGTTTAATGTCCTCCTTTGCAAATGTATATTTAATACTCCTTTTATTCTTTGTATTTTGCACCCTTAAAGGGTATGAAAATGCTGTAACAGTACTTTCTATGCAACATTCTAATATCATAAATTAGAAGAGGTTCCCACAGTACTGTAGTACTCTCAGATGCAGAGCTAGAGAATGGGAAGACGCCAGAGGAAGCTGTGAAATCAGTTACATTGCTTGTCTTAAGTGTGACTAGAATTAAATCCTGTCTTCCGGTCTTTAACATCTATCTCTAGTTTATTCCTCTTCACTGTGACTTAATGCACACACTTTTACTTCCAATATCAGATTATCACATAAAAGCCCTTTTTATGTATCTTACCTGTACTTAATGGCATGCGAAACTGGCTAAACATATGTGGTCTTTGACCTGAAGAAAATTGTTTAAAACAAGTAACATATATAAAAGATGTATGAACACCTACATGTGATTCTAATATCATGCTTTCATTCTTAAAAATATGTGTACTTGTTAGTAATATTTTATGAAAATTGTAATAGGCATTCATACAACATTCTTTTAAAGATGGAAGAAAAATAAGGGATGTCACAAAGTAATTTACATGGAGAGTTTAAGAGTTAGGTGATTCATTTATTTACTTATAGTTTTGGAGAGAAGGGCCAACCAGATTTAACAGCCCTGCCAAATTGCCAGGTGCCTCCTCCACTAGTTTTGGGAGTCTTGTGTCCTTCCTGAATATGTGGGAGTTCTCTGACCAAGCAATGCCTCACACAGAGGAGGAGGAGAAAGAAAACCTGAGTGGGACAGAGGAGTGAGTACTCATTCTGTGGTCATCTTCTCCACTGCAGAAAGAAAGAAAGGAAAATGCTGCCATTAATTAAATCCCTGTCTTATGAAGGCCAAGTGTCTTCCAATACAGCCTAACAGGAGTGAAGAATTGTGATCAAAGGAACCTATGTTAAACGTATAGACTGTTCTAGCTCCAGTTCTCCAGTTGCAAAACCAATTGCTACTTTGAAAGAGTTATAGGACTCTCAGCTGGCATCCATGATTATTGTTTCGAAGCATAATAAGGAGAGAAAGGAGGGCATTATTAATCAGAAAAATGCCTTTAATTACTGTTTTAAATAAAGAAAAATGGAGACATAGTACAATAGAATATACTATGGCATTTATATTATGTTCATTCAATTCCATAAATGCTTAGATTAAATTAAGAGAAGGACTAACAATAATAAAAGTATCTCATATTTGTATACCACTTCTTGATATATATATATTTGTATACCATTTCCTGATACAGGGTGAAGCCTTAACAAAAAAAGGGACCTATTTTTTAAACCAGCAAAAAGATTTCTGAAGGAGGTAGGGTTTCAGTCCTTATTAATTTTAAATTGCTATCTTTTTTCAGGCTCAGACCATGCATCAGACATGAACCCTCCTATACTCTATTTCCTTTTCCCCTTTCACTTTGCTCTGTGGATGATAAGGGGTACCAAATCAATACTGTGCAGAAGAAGCAGATATAACATTCCCAGAGACAGTGGAGACAGGGAATAGAAGCAACAATTCATTTTTCTGTCTCAGTTTAGATTGTATTTATACCACCTGCTATGCCTGTGGGAATGGAATCTGTAGTAGTGTCTTTAGACACAAACTTTCTCTTAGTGACTTTCCTTTTTCTATTCAGTGTGATAGAATTTTTTTTTTCTAGGGGAAGTAGCCTATGGCACTTGGCTGAAGAGATGAGACTTCAATGAGATATAGGAGACAAAGAGTGACAAATTAAAATGACAAGGCTGTCTTATAAGATTGTGATCCAGTGAAATGAAGTATTTCTGGCTCAGTCAATGTAGACAGCATTATGCTATGTGGTAATAGATTGCAAGACCGGGGCAGCCTGTATATGTCTTTGAGATAACTGAATTTGTCACTATCAACACTCTCCCATGTTGTGTCTTTCCTAGCTTTGGAGAATAGACATATGGACAAAGGTATTCACGTTAAGTCAAGAATTTAGGGATACTTTATTTTTCCTAGAAAAGAAACAAACTTTTTTAAAAAAGAAATTTTAATAATATGTTATTTATTGGCATGAAATTAATGAAGGATAAGCCTTGAAATATTAATTGATAACAAATAGCACCCAAAGTGATAGTTAACTTTTGCATTGTGTCTGTTGAATGTCTCGTTTTATCTGTTTCCTTATAACTCTGCCTAGTGGTTAACCACACACTCTCCTCTGAACTTCAGTACTGCCTACTGGACATCTTTACTTGATGTTAACACCATCACTCCAAATTTAACAAACAATAAATAAAATGTGTAGACTTTCTTTTAAAAAAAATCAATGGAAATTCAGTTACACATTATCAGACAAAAGTTTAAGTTTAATCTGCATTTAGCTGCTTGACACCAAATGAGGAATAGAAAGAGAGTAGAGGATTATAAGCGTGCTTGACTGGAGAAAATTTAGAGTCATCTCTAATATGCTTTATTTGTCATCTTTACATATGACTGGGTAAGACACCAAACCCTATATACGTAGTTGTTTCTTTGCAATGTTTCTTACATTTTTCTCCTTTCTTCCTTCTGCCTCCCGCCTAACCCATGTCCTCTTTTCTTTTCAAAGAAATATGATTCATTCAGGGACTCTAACTATGTTATAAAATACTTTCTGTGGAACACTAGGAATGTGAATAAATAAGAGAGTGATTTTTTTCCCTTTCATTAAAGTGCCTCTTGATGATTATGTTAAGGAATTGGGGTGAACCCTAGTGGGTTGTGCTTGTTGTATATTTTAAAAATATTTTTAAATTCCTTGAGGACTCAAGCCAAGACAAAGTTACTCCCTCATAAAGTACTGGATGTCTTCAGTTGTGTATAGTCATGTTTTTAATCTCTTGGCAGGTCAGAGATTTTTAGTTGTTCCTAGTTTATTGATGCAATCACTACAACAACTGGAGGATGGTGTATTTTTTTCAGAGCTATGTGACAGTTGCAGAATGGAAAGGTTATTATCTTTGTGTCTTTCCTTACATGTCATGCCCATTTTTTGCAGTTAGACTATACATTTCTTTATTTTTTTAAAAAAAAATTTTATATAGTATGAGAAATACTTTAGATAATTTCTATTTTCCAAAACCAAATTCTAAAAAGTTTAGTTAATCAGTAAAAAAGGTGAATAAATGAGTGATCTCAAATCTGATTATTGCAGAAATCTTAGATTCCCTAAAATTCAGGGATTTGGGAGCATCTCTTTCATACCCAACCTCAGGAGTGGGTTGTAACAAGAGTCCTTAGGATGTAAGAGGGTTTGGGTGGAGCAGTGTATTGTAATTCAGAGACACAAAGGAAAAGTTATGATAGAGCTACCATTTTTGTAATAAAAGAGTCCTTTATGCTGAACCAGGAAAGCTGTCATACATATTCCCGTAACACGAGGAAATAGAAACTACCTCTCAAACTCCCTGTCCTTATCCTATTGTCTTATTTTTGAAAATTTTAGATACTTTTATTCCGTTCCCAATTTTGGATTTTCGCAATGTGTTAAGTAGAGGAAACTGAAAAGTAAGTCATAAAATGTCAAAAATAAATTTAAAGTACTCATATAAAATGCAAGATTCAAGTGTGGCTTACTTTTCAGGTCCATCAGGTAGGAATCAAACATAACACCTCTGTTGTAAAGTTAGTATTTTTAAATTATATATTGCTCAATATACAATTTTTCCTGTAGAGCTAGTGGAAATGTAAAAGGCGACTTACATCAACATCAAAGAACATACTATATGAACGAGCTCAATGAGGATCATAGTAGACTCAAATGAAATTAAGATGAATAAACAATTTCAATAAACTGAATTAATTAGATTGGGCTTAAGTGTGTAAGTGGTCTATTTTCTGAAATCATGCACAATAACTTGTTCAAGACGTGCTGGTGTCTCATTGCCTGAAGTCAGAGGATAAAAAAGACAAAAAGATGAAAATCCATTATATTTGTGTTAATAGTCTAAATTAATTAACTGCTATCTGAATTTTCACACCTCTGTTTCATGATATTTCTTGCCTCGAACCTCCAAGCCTCAAAAGCACCACCAAAAAAAGCATTTGAAAGAGAGTAATACTAAATATAATACAAAATATTCTTTTTTGATAACCAGTTACTCTTATTTTCTCCACCGATAGGTGTTTACACTGCTTAAACAACAACCTTGTGAAATATACTCTCTATAAATTTATGTAGCCTAATTAGTTATGTGCACACAAATAAAATAATAAATATTTTTATACAGCTATCAACTTATCCTGTTATGTGTATAGCTACTTTTAAATTTAGTACAGAGAACTAGAATCCCCAATGTTCTAGAAAAGTATATTCAATATTCAAATCTGTATATTCAAACTTTTTAAGTAAATTAAAACAGACAAATGAAATATCAATACTCAGCTCTTTATATTTGTTACACAATATTGAAAATTTTTAAAAGGCTTTTTTTAGTTTCCATCTGGATTTGCATACATTATACCCTCAGTTATGGCTAGAATCAACTTATTCACACACTTTTACTAACTGGGATCTGCTTTATATTTGATTTTTAAGGTAAGAGACATAAAAAGGAAATAAATTTTCTTGAATAAGAAGTTATGTTTATGTAACAGGAAAGTGACCAACAAAAATTAAAGACAAAACTGTTATGTTTAACTGTATGAAATCTCCAACATTTTATTATTTTTATCTTACATAAATGAGTATTTAACGTGGTTCAAGTAGATTTTATTATGGTTGAAATCAGAATTTTTCATTTTTATACACTCTAGTTAATGGAGGTATTATAATATCATAAAAGATTTCCCAAAAGGCTTTCAATTTTCATTATTTTTATTTAATGTCGAGGTGCCAATTTTACCTTTGAAAATTTGAAAAGCATATCCTATAATATGTTCTCATTTCCAAATAATAATCTTCTAAGTCATTATAATAAAATGTAGTTTATTGAAGGTGCAGTTATTCTCATAGTGTATTATATTATTCTTTTATAGAAGGTATTCTGATGTTCAATAATTGGTTTATAAATGCATATTTTATTGTGACTTACTTTGTATAGTGTAATTTAGTTCAATTTAATTTACAAGAAGAGATGATAATATTGATAGTGTTTTACATTTCAATAAATATATTTTCATTAAATTATTTTGTATACTAAAATGTTTATTATATTTATAAATATATTTATATCACATGTAACATATCATAATTTTTTACATTGATTATTTCTTTATAGTTTTTGATGCACTTTAATTAACAGAGTTGTAAACAAAACAGTATTACCCATGAACCATTTTCTTACTGTTCTTAATAAAAATTTTCTTTCTTAATTAGTTTTCATCCGTAATTCATGAATAACTCTGAATCTGAAATTACATATCAACTCAAATAAATTAAGAACTCAGAAACCACAAACAATGTCATATTCTAACATCTGAATTTTCTATTAGCATCGTATTCATGAACTGAAATCTTTGAGAATGGTCAGACCCTAATTTCTCATATTGCTATAACTCTTTCTTGCTCTGTGTTGTACAGAATGTCTGGCTAATTTCTACAGTTGAGGTCTGACTGAAGTTTCACTGAAGTCCAGCAGGATACATTTCCTGTGTATATCCATGGCTGGTTGTGCAATTGGTGAGAATACTCAGATGATGAATCCAAGGTCATGAGTTCACTACGATGTGGCCCCATTTGCCTTATATTCAAGAGTTATGGATCACACCCCTTATTACAGGTCACCTTCTTGCGCTATACTTGTACATGTAACTTGTCACAAGAGAGGTTCACGTAATGGTGTTTGGAAGGATCAAAGCCGAACTACATACACAGTTGGGGAAATCACTCAAAGTGCATACTTGCTCAAGCTTGAGTCAACATCTTCACTCAGGATTCTTGCTAGTCTATGTTCCCATGCTTTCCACACTCTCCTCCATCCCTCACAGCATGGTAATGATGGGACTCTCCAGGTTTAGGGGAGATAACCCTTGACTAATCGCATTCTGCCACCCTGCTACACCCACAGTAATGGAAGAGTGATGTTAACACTCAGAGTCACTGTCACAAATCCTGTTTTTCCAGTCTTTATGTACAACTTTTGAGTCTTAATTAAAATCACTAAGAACACTACATTTCTCAAATCAGGAGTCATAAACTCCAAAACCCATGACATTCTCATATATTATGAAAGAAACTGCAATAGTCATAAAAGAAATGTTTCATCCTAGCTAGTTATAAAATTATTTTATGAGGGCCGGCCGAGTGGCGCGATGGTTAAGAACTCGCTTGGGATGCCAGAGGGCCCCGGTTCGGATCCCACATATGAGGGCCAGTGACGCTGCCCTCCACAGCTAAGATGCTGAACAACAGCTCAACCTGGAGCTGGGCTGCCATGAGTCGCCGGCGACAGCGTGGGCTGCAGTCCCTGTGGCAGTGGATTGCCATGGGCTACCGTGTGTGGCCAGCAGCCAGCGTGAGCGGCTAGCAGCCGCAGTGAACGGCCGTCCAGAAGCCGGTGACTGATCTGCCTCGCCAGAGAAGAGCGCAATGATGGTGCCAACTTGGGCCAGTGAAGCAACGTCCTCCACAACTAGATTGAAGAACAAGACGACAGCGACTTGTCTGTTCCCCTTTCCCCAATTCCCCAGCACTGTTCCCATCCCCCCAATTCCCCAATAAAAAAATCTTAAAAAAATAAAAATAAAGAAAAATTATTTTATGAAATGGTGACTGTTATGACCATTTAGTAGTCCCTCCATGCCTTTAAGACATACTTTCAGGTAATATATACATATACATATATATATTTTTTTCAAATGTAAACAGCAAAGTAACCAACAGCATGAAGGAAGATATTTTACAGAGTTTAGAACTAGTATCTATTGCATTGAATTTTGTTGTCTAATAAATTTTTGCCTGTAAAGTATTTATGTTCTTCAAATGTTAATAATATTTTTAAAAGCAGTCACTGGTTAGTACTAGAATTGAAACCTCTAAATGCAAAGATTTAGAATAGCCTCAGACACAAAAGATAATATATAAATAAGGCAGAGAAAATTTACAAATGAAAACTGTAAGGTCTAAAAGTAAGAGTACTAAAACAATATCAACCAGGCATGGCAATCTTGAAACTTACATGTCAGAAGTGTTATTATGACCAACTAGGATAATATCCTTGTGATATTGAAGTGCAGAAGAATTTCTTTTACACTTCAAAAATACAAAACATGGGTGTAGTTCACATCAACTAAAGAACTCCTGTAAAATAAAAATAAAAAGATAGAAAAAAAAAACACCTAGAAAAATGAGCAAGTAGAGCATTGCTACTAATAATGAGACAAATGCAAATTAAAATAGCAATACTCTACCTGTAGTAATATGTTATGGTGCTCAATAAAATTATAAAGAGCTGATAGCTCTACCATATACTCTACAGTTCCATCCCTGAGTATATATACCTTCCAGAGAAATTCTTGCTTAGGTTCATAAGAGGATATGTACAAGGGTGCTTACTTTAACGTCGTGTGTGTTGGTTGGAAGGAATTTAATGGTCCATCAATAGGTGAGTAAATGTGTGGCTGTACATGATAAAATACTTTGCAGCAGTCAGAAGCAATAAATTAGAAATACATAGAGGAAGAGGAAATCTTAAAAGTCATGGCTGAGTGAGAAGAGTAAAACAAATAAAAACACAAAACCCAGAAAAGTAATAAAGAAGGACTATAGTATAATAGATATGTAAAAGTAAAAATCCCAATATAAAAAGTATGATATTTTTAAGGATTCTTAACGTACCTTACAATTTTATTTTCATATTAGAGTGTATATAGCTATTGGGAAGGGGAAAAGGAAACAAAAGATGAGGACAATGGAGAAAAGAATAAAACAAAATAAAACAGTGAAAGAACTTACAGAGATGGAAAGTGATAAGGTGTCCCGAGCTGAGGAATTTAACTTGTGCCTTTACTTCGGAGGTTATACAAGAGAAAGAAAACTGAGGAGGAGACAAAAAGAGGCAGAAAAAAGAAGATGAGAGGCTCAAACATGTTAATAATAATAGTCTGCCTAAATCATTAAGGATGTCATCTAAGGTAAGTTCAGACTTCAGAGCGAAAGTGAAGTCGGTGTTCTCAGAACACCCCTGGCAGCAGTGCATTCAGAGGATGGAAGTGATTACTTTACCTTAGCCTTTCAGCAAAAACACTGCTGGTTCTTATTCATCATATGCTCTTTACACTCTAGCAATGACGGTCTCAGATTTTATTAATTCGGGAACTGTTTTTCTGATAAGGCTATTTGTGTGATGACATGCCCATGTGACTTTGAATACATTTGAGGAACTATCAGGACTTAAAAGAGTATGTGGGTATATTGAGCTTGATTAGAAAAAAAGTACCACTGATTGCCCTACAGCTAAACTCTTTATTAATTTGTACCATGCAATTTCTAGTTTAAAATTCATAGGCATTTAGAAAATTAATCCTTCACAGGGAGGATAATTCAGGTGGTGAACTTAGTAGAAGGAAGGCCTTTTGGGTATTTACTTTGGACACATTATCCCCAGCAGACCTGAATGAGGAGCACTCTCTGAACTATTTGCTGCAAAAATTCTTTCAGCAAGGCAAGTTCAGAAGTTAAACTTCAGCTTACAGTGAGTGACTAAATCTTGCGTTTGCATACTCCTTTCCATTGTAGAGTCTTAAAGGGCTTTACATAGTACACCTGATTTAAGTGGGCAAAAGTATAAAATCTTTTCTTCTGCCTGGGGTTGGGGCAAACCAACTCATGCTACTACTAACTACACACACACACACACACACACACAAAACAAAAATTCACCCATTCTTCCTCAGTGGTAGAAATCAGTGTCGACAGGAAAATCTTTCACCGAAAAGCCAACTGTGATGTCACAAGCATAAGATTACAGGCAAAAATTTCTGCCAGGCAGCTATGCAGCAATGTCAAGCTGAATTCTATTCTTGGTGATTTTGTTTCAATTCTCAGAGGAGCTTTGTAGCATAAATATCAAAGTGCAGAGCTGACTTTGGAGCATAAGAACATGAAATAAAAGCTGGTTTTCATAAAAAAGGAGGTGGGATGATTAAACTCAGGTTAAGTATCATTATTTAATAATTCCACATTTTCTTCACATAACTCAAAGGATCAAAAACAAATTCACAGAGCATTACAAAACAGTGTATATCCAGCTGGAAACATTGCTCAGATGGGAGTTATCTCTAAAATTTCTTCAAAGTGAGTATGAATTAGGTGACACCTTGGAAGTCAATCTTAACAAGTATAATGTAGCTGTGTACTATCCATATTTATGTATATATCTGCACACTTATTTTTTTCAGAAAAAAATTACTTTTAGAGAGAAGTAAAAAGCATCTCTCAGGTACATTTTTTTAAAAATAAAGTTTTGCTTACTATGTTACCATTATCCATGCTGACAAAAATTCTTAGGAAAATTAATAGATAATACTTTAACACATTTATTTTCAAGTCTCTGGTTTCTCTGTCAATATATTCTAATATCGTGGTTAAAGTGAATTGTGAAAAGACTGACTTTTTGGTTGATGATTCCGTGCTTAAGAAGCTGTTAGCAAATCAAAACTGTCTCTTGAGCTGGGGAATGTGATTAAGTGTGTGTGGGGTTTTTGTTGTTGTTGCTGTTTTAAGAACAACAATAGGAGTTTAAGAAGAACAATGACAATTCCTAACGAGAACCTATACTGGAGGCTGTAAGTCAGTGCAAGTATAAACTAATACTTTGAACAAAGTTAGGTGGTTGATTGACATTGGCTAGGAAGCATAACATTGAAGATATGTCTGTGTCAGTTTTGACTATTTACTTATTAATATAGTAGTTTCTGGACTGCATGTAACCTCCCAGCCTTCAGCTAAGATTACATCTGTTAATATCTGCATATGGGAAAGAGGGTCCTGAGTCCTTTCTGATAATGAGATGATAGCCAAGTACGACAAGCTAGCCCCCCGCCCTTTCCCCCATCTTCATACCTAACACTTGATTTTGTGATACGTTCTTAATCTTTACATTAAAATAAACTAATATGTTCTACTAATAATATGGTCTATGATTTTCATAAGTAGGTATCATGGCTAAAGGTGCATTTTTAGAAATAAGTAGGTTATAGATGTAGGCACTCAGGCCTTAGGGCTGTAGCAGATCTGTGGCCAATTGGGAACAGATTTCCACGACCTTGCAGCCATAGTCTCTGCGCTATGCTGCCAGGTTTGTAAACATCTTTAAAATAATGAAGTGGGCAAGAGCGGTCGGGAATAGTGATATACTAGTAGCAACCGGATTGACAGACACACCACATTATTATCTTTTATTCCTGATTTCTGAAAGAAATGCAGAGATTATTAATTTTCATAGCACCATAGAAGAACAAAAGAAGGATTTAAATGTCTATTACCACCTATTATCTGGGACTACACTAAGTAGGTGCTGGTCAGCTTGGCTTCATTTGTCCTCCAGACGCTGCAGAGATGTGAAGCCAGGCCAATTGGGGTTAAAGCAGGCAGGGAACTGATACAGCTGGGGATCGTTAAGAGTGATCAAGGGCCAGGCAGAAGAAAAAGTCAGCTGAAAACAAGGCTGAAAGCTCTTCCAGGCAGAGCTGGCACAGTCATATGTATTCAGGAAACAGCCTAACCCCATCCAGTGAACTTTGTTGATTTAATTAGATTTTGTTTAAAATTCCAGAATAGGATCAGCTTGGTCTTCTTTGATGCAAAATTTGGCAGGGGAACACTATAGTTAATTTTCAGAAGCAGTATTATTGGGGCATTTAAGAAATGTTAAACATCATTTTTTTGTTGTTTCTTTTTGTTTTGTTCGGGTTTTTTTTTAATGGTGACAAACACATACATGTAATACAGCACACAAATGTCTCCTTGCTGATAAAATATTGTCATCTTTCCTTCACCAATTAATACATAGACTGTGAATTTCAGTGGGAGCCTGCTCATTTATGCACTTTTAATTTACTGGATTTCCTCCTGTTTCTGTCTCGCGTTTCCACTTCCTTACAGTACTTTCTGGATGACTTTCCAAATTATTTGCACTCAAATACTTGTCTCAAAGTCTATTTGGTAAAACTAAATCAAGATGTAAACATCTTAATAATTACTAAAATTTGATTTTTACTTCACAGAGATATTTTGAGCATCACATTTGATAATACATACAAAACAGTTTTTATTACAATAGTAAAGTAATCCAAGTAGAAGTTATTCATTTTCTTCTACCAAAACTATTTATTTTTAAAGACCAAAAAAGGTATCTTTGTACCCAGTATAATTTTCATAATTTTCAAAATACAGGAGAAATTTAATAAATGTCTGTAGGAATATGCTAAAATGTTGATGCTTACTTGGCCCCCGAAAACAGTTTGAGAACTAAATGAGGGTTTGTTGTTTTCATAGGCACATATATGTGGGAGATGCAACTATTGAGTTTTACCTTCCTCTGTGGTTCTATGAACATAAGGGTGTAACACAAAACTCAGGAAAGGGAAGCAACAAAAGGGACAAATAGTATTAGCTAACATTGGATCCTTACCTTGCCTACAAAACATAGCCTTGAGAAACACAACTAAGAGAGAAAATTATCAGTCCATGGAGGCCAAATTATTTACCAAGGATAAGTTAAAACCAAGTAAGATAATGAAGGAGAAGATGGATTCAGTCCATTTCTGATATTTTTTTTTTGGTTTTCCATGGAGTCCTGGAAGTTTTATCTCTTCTAGAATTTGCCTATTTAGATATAAAATACACCAGTGGTTCTCAAAGTGTAGTCCTCAACCACAAGCATTATTAACATAATCTGAAAGTTTGTAAGAAGTGGAAATTTCATTTTTTATCTGATATCTGTATACATTATGAAATGATCATACCAATCAGTCCAGTTGACATTCATCACCATACATAGCTACAAATTTTTCTTGCAATGATCTTTCAAGATCAACTCTCCCAGTTACTTTCAAATCCGCAATACAGTATTATTAACTATAGTCCTCATACTGTACATTAGATCCCCATTACTTATTCATTTTATAACTGGAAATTTCTACCTTTTGACCGTCTTTACCCATTTTGCCCACCACTCACCCTTACAACCACCAATCTGTTCTCCGGAGCTATGAATTTGTTTTTTTTGTTGTTGTTGTTTATTTGTTTTTGTGTTTTTAAATCTACACATAAATGAGAACATATGATATTTATCTTTTTCTGTCTGACCTATTTCACTTAGCATAATGCCCTCAAGGTCCATCCATTTTGTCACAATTGTCAAGATTCCATTTTTACAAGGAGATCCAATATGGGGGAGTAGATAAACACTGCTTGCATCATTCAGTGAACACATTAAAATTATAACTACATTATATAACAGTCAACCTGAAGAATCATCTGAAGTCTAGCCAAACAGAACTCCTATGACTAAAAACAAAGAGGTAGCCACATCAAGACAGGTAGGAGAGGCAGATATGTGGAAAGGGCCCCAAACCTCCATGTGGTGGTTGAGAATCAGGAGGGATATTTCAGTGGCAGAAGTTCCCCCGGAGGAGCAAGAGACACCAGCCCCCCACACAAGGCTCCCCAGCCCAGAGTACTGGTGTCAGGGAGAGAAGCCCCCACATCTGGCTGTGAAAAACAGTGGGGATTCCAACCAGCTGAGTGGAATGGAAGGCTGTGGGAAACTCAGACCTCCTCTTAAATGGCTGTGCACAGACTCACTTGCTCCCAGGCACTCACCTTGGGCTCCAGGTGAGTGAGGGTGACTCAAGAGGCATTCAAGACATACGGGTTGGGGGAAGACTGAGGTGTGTGATTTTCAGGGGAGGACTGGAGGAAAGTTAGCATTTTCCCTGTTTGAAGTTCTTCTCCCTTGCAGCTGGCAGGTGCACATCACCTTTCCTGTGTGGAGCCCATACCAACCATGGATAAATCTGAATCTGATTGGCCTGATGACCTCTATTCACTTCACCCTGCTGACTCACTGGGACCTTGCTCCACCCAACTGCCCTAATGCCGGAGGCACTTTCTCCAAGAGCAGCCAGTCTCATCTGCATTGCACTTTTTCTTAGAAAACTAATAGAGTTCAACAGACCCTGGGTTGTGACTGGCCTCAGTGCACTGTGAAACATTTGCTGAGTAGCTCCAGGCTCAGCACTGGCACTAAACCAGAATTTACATTAACCTGGTGACCACAACTCTTCCCATTCTAGTGACTTCCTGAGACTCTGCCTCACCCATCTTGCATACCGCATGAGGCTTTATCAGTACCTGAACCTTAAGGAAGCTGGCATGTGGCAGCAGTCCTTGGGGTGTCTTGGCTTTTTGCAGTTACCCCAGGTCCAGTACTGATGGCAGATGTCCTCAGTTCATAGTGTAGCCTCTCCCACATGCCTTCAGGGTTAGCACAGGCAGCAAACAACCATATATTACTTTGTAGCTCCTACTGGGTAGTCCCTAAACAGTCACAGGCAGTGGCTGACCTAGGCCTGCACCAGAATCCCTCCTAAGAAGGCCCAGAACCAACATACTTGGAGGTTGGCTTCAGACTACAGCAGAGCACCACCCAATTAGATCCACAAGTGGCACACCTAAAGGGCCGTCTCAACAGGCACCAGTACCTGCTGCGGTGAATCCTACTCAGTGGGGTTAGCCCCTTGCACAACAGCCCATAAGCTGTGGACGTGGCCAAATACCATAGCCAGTCAGCCTAAAGGTCAATCCCATCCACTGATGTGCCAATAGCAATCAAGGCTCAACTATAACAGGAGGGTATATACAACCCACACAAGAGACACTCCTGAAGCATCCAGAACAGGTGACCAGGGAGGCTGTGCCACTGGGCCTCAGAGGATACTTACTATCTAAGGTCACCCAGCCAAGACTGCAGACATAGCAGATCTACCTAATTTACCTAATACATAGAAACAAACACAGAAAAGCAGCCAAGCTGAGGAAACAAAGACATGTGTACCGAATGAAAGAACAGGAGAAAAATTCAGAATAAGAACAAAATGAAATGGAGGTAAGCTACCTACCAGAGACAGAGGTCAAAATCATAGTTATAAGTGAGAACTTCAACAAAGAGACAGCAAGCATAAAAAAGGACATAAAAACAATAAAAAACAACCAGTCAGAAGTGAAAAATACAATAACTGAAAGGAAGAATGCACCAGAAGGAATCACCAGCAGACTAGATGAAGCAGAGGATTGAATAAGCAGTTTGGAAGACAAGGTAGCAGAAAACAATTGGAAAAGAAAAAAAGAATAAAAAAAATGAGGAGAGTTTAAGAGAGCTCTGGGATAATATCAAGCATAAAAACAGTTGCATCATAGGGATACTAGAAGAAGAAGAAGAGAGAAAGCAAAGGATTGAAAACCTACTTGAAGAAATAATGACTGAAACTTTTCCTAAACAGGTGAAGGAACTAGTTATACAAGTCCAGGAAACTCACAGAATCCCAAACAGGATGAACCCAAACAGGCCTACCCCTAAACCCATTATATTTAAAACGGCAAAGGTTAAAGACAAAGAGAATCCTAAAAGCAGCAAGAGAAAGACAACTAGTAATTTATAAGGGTGATCCCATGAGACTGTCAGCTGATTTCTCAACAGAAACTGTAGGCCAGAAGGGATTAGCAGGAAATATTCAACATGATGAAAAGCAGGAAATATTCAACATGATGAAAAGCAAGGACCTACAACCAAGATTACTCTACCCAGCAAGGATTTTAAGCACAATAAAAGACCTTCCCAGACAAGAAAAAGCTAAGGAAGTTCATCACCACCAAACCAGTATTACAATGACTGTTAAAGGGACTTCTTTAGGACGGGGGCAAAAAAAAAATAATATTATGAATAATTAGGTGGCAATAGCTACATATCTAGCAACAATTATTTTCATTGTAAATAGATTAAATGCTCCAATCAAAAGACATAGGGTGGATGAATAGATAAGAAAACAAAACCTTTACATACGCTGCCTATAAAAGACTCACCTCAGATTGAAAGGCACACACAGACAGAAAGTAAAGGGATGAAAAAAAGATATTTCATGAAAATGGAAATGAAAACAAACAAACAAACAAAAAGCTGGAGTAGCATTACTTATAGCAGACAAAATTGACTTTAAAACAAAGGCTATAAGAAGAGACAATGAAATACAGTGCAGTGGTCAGGCCTCTACACCATCTATGCAGTGGTCTCCTTAACAAGACATGAGTCCAACTGGCCCCCTAAAAAATATTTACAACATTATTGATTATATTCCCCAGACTGTATTTTCTATCCCTG
>NW_017732275.1:537084-538726 GCF_001890085.2 Hipposideros armiger
TTATGTTTATAATTTAACTTCCTTTTTGTATAATAAAGGAGTTGAGGAATTTAATATATCAACAACAAATTTGTTTCCATAAGCAAAAGGTTTGACATTTATTATATTTTTAACTCAAAAAAAACATAATGTTTGATTTCTTATCAGTTTTGGGGGAGCTGAATCTTCATATGTGTCTGTGCAAGGGTGGCTAGATATGTGCATATGCATGTGTATGTATGAACACAGACAAACACACTCATATTTCAGATTTCTAAATAATAAAAACAATCCTTCAAGAAGAGTAATTCCAGATCATAATTAATGTAAATAAAATCTTTAGACGTGATAAATGATGGAACACTGGAGAAACCTTGATGGTTCAAGGTTGCTTCATTAAATCCTCAATTTTTAAGTGTAGAATAGCCTTGTGTTACACAACCAGTCAGGAAACTATAAAATCAAAACAATAGTGCTTCACCCTTAAAAATAATTAGATTTCAAACTGATCAAGTTATAAACTTATATTCTGCAATTTTAAGAGATAACATAGAAGAAGTATTATATGCCAATTTAGATAGTAATGATTTGAATGTGTTCACAATTATCATTGCATTATTTTATTAACTGTGCACATCTGTTAAATAACATTTACAACACAACTATATAAATCCATTAAATAGATAAATGTTTTGATTATCTTTTATTGTTTATTTTTCATCTTCAGGGATTCATTACATTGACTATACCTTTCAAAACATAATCTACAGCTTAATTAAGCCTTGCAGTTATAAATTTCAAGCCAACATATTAAGAGAGAAGTTATTGCTTTTGGGGGTACAACATTACTAATGAATGCTTTGCTCTGCAACTCCACTGCTGGTATAAAATTCTAAGTCTATCCAAAAGAAACTGTCCCTGATTTCACTATTCAGAGATCATAAGTCAACTTTTATGTACTGTAAGCTTCTTAGGAACAAAATCCAAACCCATTGATGGCTGAGTAAATTTCACAGCTTGTAGAAAAGACACATATCATTGTAATGTGTGAAATTTTAATCAAAAATGTTATGAAGGAGAAAGGTAAACTGACTGCTATAATTAATGTGTTCTGACACAGAGATTTAGCTGGCACATTTGTGGACTGTGCTGTGCTATGTTAACTGTTCCATTGCTTAAGGACTGTCAGAGTTTGAGTTCCTATGTGATGGTTTCACCACTCGACACATTTTCCTAGAATATCAGCTTTGTCATGATTTGAAATGTAAAGTCATTTCTTCCTTGGCTTTTCTATTAATATTTAGTTAGGTGTCATGAATGTCTGGTGATAGAGTATATTGTCCTCCTTTTAAAAGCAGCTTCATTTAAAATTAAACTATATAAGCATTGCTTTTAAAATGAATCATCTTGTGTTTTGTTTCTCTGCTATTTAAATATTATCCAATCTCTTAAATGTGAGAGTATTGAGTAAAACTAATTGAGGTAATGAAGAAATTAGGAACCGTACCCATATGGAAAACATCATAATTATTTTCATATGATGCCACATATATTTCATAATTAAATAATACTTGCTTGGCCTCACAAAGTAAACAAAATATTTCTCCATAGATGAACTAAGCTTGGATTTTAAAAAGGACATTTGTGATTATGTTTATAATTT
>NW_017732275.1:538751-546557 GCF_001890085.2 Hipposideros armiger
GGTTTAGATTTTTCTTTTCCTGATAATTAGTGATGTTGAGCATCTTTTTATGTATCTGTTGGCCATCTGTATGTCTTCTTTAGATAGATGTCTTTTCAGATCCGCTGTCCATTTTTTAATCAGCTATTTTTATCTGTTGAGTTGTATGAGTTGTTTTTTAAAAATATATTTTAGGTATTAACCCCTTATCAGATATATGACCTGCAAATATTTTCTCCTCTTCTGTAGGTTGCCTTTTCATTTTGTTGCTGGTTCCTTTTGCTGTGCAGAGGGTGATTCTTGAGCCCCACCTTAGGCCTACTGCATCAGAAGCCCTGGACTTGGGGCTCAGCAGGATGTTTTAACAAGATTTCTAGGTGATTGTGATACACTCTAAAGTTTATAATCCCTGGCCTACAGTGACCTTTTTGGATAAACTGGGAATGCCTCCAGTTTTAAATGAGAGTCCTAGAACCGCTCTAGTCGCCTTTAATTCTATGGGACCAAAGCTTGCCTATTTCTGTTCCTAGAACTCCTGAAATTGAGTATCTGAGTTACATTATCCAAGGTTCCAGGTGTCAGAGAAGTAGGAGGGAGCCTTCATGATTTCTAGGACTAGGACATTGTAAATCAGGTCCTTCATAACTCAGTGAGGTAAGAAAGAGCAGAAAACTATGCAAATCTCCCAAGGGTGATGAAGCTAAATTAGCAGTGAAAAAGGAAGTGTCTTTCTTACGTGACCTTCACCGAGGCCAGGCAATGATACCTTCCTGTAGAACTCTCTGGGCAGGCTGATGCACAACTTCTTTCCCCCAGACCATCTCAATTTTACTGAAATGTACCATTTTCTTGGGAAAGGATATATAACATATTACTCTTGATTGTGGTATATTGCATGGCAAAAATCCTAGTGCGACCTCTGTGTATGGTGACCTCCAACATTTTAAATAAATACTGGCTCTTAGATAAGTAGCACTCTGTATTTTATTTGGAAAGTGCATGCAAATTAGATATAATGACAGTGTATTTGTATTTACTGTTGTGTTTTACTATTTATTAATATGTTCAAACTTAGTAGTTCTATGGCCAATTTGATGCTTGTACACTGTGATATTCAACTTGGGACTGTATTAGCATTTGAGATCCTCACATTAAGCTAAATGTGGAAAATTAAAGAAAAAATGAAGGGAAGGAGTGGAAATAACCAGAGGATTTGAAAGCAGACTAGTGGGGAAAGGTTAAGGGAATTCAGATTAAATAATTTAGAGAAGGGAAGACTGAGAGGCAGCCTACTACTTTACCTCCAGTTTATGGAGAATAGTCACTAATAGTTCATTCACTTCAATGACAAGAATAAAAGGATGCATTTAAATTGCAGAAGGTAGGATATAGGTTAACTAGAATGACCTTCTTGGAATTAGAATTAACAATGGAATTGGATTTCTTCAGTGGGAAACTGGGCAGTGACTTGAGAAAAAGGCCTAAGCATTTTCATATTTAGTTCAGGTATAGAAATGTTACTATGGAATCCCACTCTTAGGATTTAATAAATGGCAAGCTATTATGGGAAGTGAGCAGTTCTTTTTCACAAATGGTTAAACTCCAGTTATTCATGGATGCTAAAAAGGCATTTACAATCCATAATTTAGGAAACCTTAGAATCAATAGCCTATCATTTAGCCAAACCTTTATGTTTTTTTTCTCTAAATTTGACCATTATAATATCCACCATTTTCAAACATTGTTTATTCTCCCTTTGAAAAAAATTTCATTTTAACAGTAGACCACTGAATTTTGTAAAACTATTGTTGACCTAAAGAAATTGATTAGTTTCCAATTAGCTCCTTTATCAAAAGGAATTTTTTTTTATGTTGGAAAGATTGGGGGTATTGGAGTCTGAGAGGATGATCTATAGATGCCCACTGACATTCAAATCCATGTCACTTTTAAAATCAATAGAAAATTTAAAACGTTATGTTTATAATTTAACTTCCTTTTTGTATAATAAAGGAGTTGAGGAATTTAATATATCAACAACAAATTTGTTTCCATAAGCAAAAGGTTTGANCAACAGAAAGGCAGAGATCTTCAATACAGGAAGCAGCATATCGAACCTTAGTAACAGTGTGTGACAAGTTTCAACTTGTTCGGTGCAGTCAGCTGGGTGTGAGCTACAGTTAAGAGAAGGTATGTTTTGAAGTGTGCTGTAAATCATCCTCCATCATGACAACACTCTGTGTCACACATCATTTCTAATATATGGTAATTTCTTTCAAATAAAACCATTGGTGTGTCCTCATCCACCTCATTCACTGGATCTGGCACCGTGCAACTTCTGGCTCTTCCCCAAAGTCAAAATGATTCAGAACATCGAGGCAGCCACAATGGTGTAACTAAAGATACTCACAAAAGAGGACTTCCAGAACTGTTTCAGAAAGTGGCAAGAACAATGGGAAAAGTGGGTTTGAAGCAAGGGGGAGTATTTTCAGGGGGATTAATGGCAATGTGTCATTTACTGTAATAATTATTTTTTAATTTAAACTTTCATCATATTGTTTGATCACACCATATACAGAGGGTGCCAAAAAAGTGTATACACAGAAAGGAAAAAACTGTATTAAAATTGTAATACTCAATATATACTAATAACAAAAGATGAATACAAGTCATGTATATACTTTTTTTGGCACCACTGGTGTATACATGGTACTATACTCAGTATATATGTTCTATAATACACAAAAGTAGAATATTAAGAAAAATAAGAAAAGAGAAAGAGACTATTTTGATATCTATTTATTAATAGGGCAAACCATTTTGCTTCTCATAATGTTATTAATTATAAAATTTTAGTAAACTATATATAATTGGATATGATTTCTTCTTTTTGGAGATCTTGGTTAAAACTGTTGGTGGCATAGAAATTCTAAAGACTGCCTCTACATTCAGTTTATTTGAATACTGGAAATAAAATGTCACAAAGTTATTATGAAAAAGATGCATTTATAATTAGTTCTGTAGAGTACAGAATGCAGTATACAGTAATTAGTTCTGTAGTAAAACAGGTAGTTTTTAAAAATTAAGTCTATTTCTCTTAAAGAGGGAGAATCTAAAGGGCAAAATTAAACACCTTTTCTTTTCTTACACTCCATCAATATACTTTGGGGCTATGACTGTCTTGGACAGTTGGAATTTCTACTTACATAGTTTTCTTATTAAAAATAGAAATATATACTCTTCATACAACTGGATACATTGTGAAACTTGAATAAACTACTTTCTAAGACTCAAAGTACTCTTGGATAAGACTAACTATATTTTAGATCTCAAATCTTCCTCTTTCTTAGATTTCATTTTTATTTTCTAGGAATATTTCAATTTTTAAAAAATAGATGAGTGATAAACTTCTGAGGCCTTGCATTTCCCAAAAAATGTCCATTATTTTACTGTACTCCCCCCCCCCCNTACTTGCTTGGCCTCACAAAGTAAACAAAATATTTCTCCATAGATGAACTAAGCTTGGATTTTAAAAAGGACATTTGTGATTATGTTTATAATTTGGAAGTAGCATTAAATTCATAAATATTTGTGAAAAACTAAAATATGCTTTCATAACAGACATGGGGTAAGATGGTGGGTTTCATGCCAGACATCAGGTTAGATGGTGGGTCTATATTTCAGAGAGATTCTACTAAAAAATTATAGATTGGGTTCCTGACTCCATTGTGTCAATCTACTTGCAGAGATCTACTGCAAACTCTCTCAGAGCACTGCCAGTGTGGTTGTGCAGTAGACAAAAGACATACCTGAAAGAGGAAGACAGATATGCCACTTAAATTAAATAGGAAATGAATTGGCCAGCAAGTTGGCATGTCTGCTGAGACAAATCATGGACAACATGTCTCTCAACAACAAAACTTATTTGTTTTCTCTTGCCAACAGATTCATCACTGCCCAGGCAAAACAGGCAAAATACATTAGTGTCATGGTAAACTGATAAAGAGAAGTGCCTCAATCTAGCATCCTCAATGGCGAAAGTCTTAGGGCAGTATTGATCTGTGTTATATAAATCTTGTTTTCTGTCTGCAGAAGTGAATCAGGAATGACCCGTAAGGTTAACAAACATTGTAATGTCTTTCAGCTGGGGCAGATGCCTGTGAGTTCCACACATTGTATTTGGTCAAGTTCCATCTTGTCATTTTCCCCGAGAAGTTTAACTAATTGCTGACAATCATAAGAATGTTTGACGGAAGGAGAGAATTCCTGCAATTTTTACCCCCTCTCCCATCGCCCCTCCTTTTTCTTTTTTTTTTTTAAACCTTAACAAGCAGTCAAAGCCAAGTAGCTGAAAACAATCAACACTGAATTAGTCAGCAGGAGTCTTCACTTAGTTGAAAGTTTCTGTAATTGGCATGTCATGTTCCTACATTGCCAAGAACAGGCCTGATTAAGCTGATGCACTTTGTTTCAGTGAAGTTTGACAAAGAAAGCTTCTCATCCTTTTGAGATACATGTCAGGGTATGTGCTTAACATGATTTTCTTCTGTTCTCAAGGAACCAAAGGCTAAATGTGTATTCTGTGAACTGGTGAAATAAAAATTCTCATCAAACTAAGAGTTGACAAAGTCGGCGTTTGGGGGAAAAAGAGAAGAGAATATTGATGGTGAAAGATAATCGTCTATGAAAAGAAAATTTATTAGCAAAAGTACAATTACCCATAATGACTTGCTCTTTTTTATAAACAGAGCACTCTTAAAGAAATGACAAATTCGGTCCTATTTTATAACGCGGGCTAACTTGACCTCATATGCTTTCTCCACATGCAGTGTCTTATGCTTTTACTTATAAAAAAGATTGTCACTGTAGCCTTAACAAATTTTTACAATGGAAGCTCTCTTTAGAGATTAATCAGCAATCTGATTTGGTCTACTTACTTTTTACAATGCTTTATCAGGCTGTGGACAATGGATTTTGCCCTTATTTGTAAAGTCAGCCTTCATGGTGAAAAAACAAATGCCGAGCATTAGAAGAGACTCCATAAAGCTTATGATATTTTATTTGTATTTCCTCACACTAGTGTCCCCCTTGTCATAACCCTAAATCAAACAATAGACTTCAACATGGCTTAGATTATTAAAGCTAAAAGAGAGCAGTGGCTGAGGGAGCAGTCCACGCATCTATTACGTCATAGTTGGCAGTATAAAGGCAAGATTCAGGGAACTAATGGAGTTTCTTTTTCTTCTCCCCTTTTGTCATAGAAAGGTCAAGCTAGTTTTCAACATTTTTATGTATGTCATTCTCAATATAGCAACAGAATCTCTTATGGAAAACAATGTAAGTAAATGTCTCCACGATGCTACTAGTCACCTGATCAAAAGCCAATGTTGAAAAACACTTCTAATGACTGTCTCTTATGCATCAGTGCACCTACTAATGAGCTGCCAGAAAAGGCTTTGTAAAGCTTTGCTAAGATAGAGCAGGAATGTGAGAAGCCTGAGATATAACTTCCCTGCTGTGATCTCGGCCTTTCTACTAACAGGGAGCCTAGACTTGGAGCTGCTAATGAGCATGCTGGAGAGAGTGTCCAAACCGGTGCAGGCTGGAGACAATTCACCTGTCTGCTTTCAGATCCAGGGTATGATGCATGACAGTAAGACACTCGGTAGTAGCTTTTCTTTAAATAATTTAGATATTTATTGATTTTTTCCCTCCCAACCCCCCTATTTTTACTTAGTCCCTGCATTTTACTTTCTTTCAATGATTTCTAGCACCATCAGAGAAAAAGGAATAAGGATTATTCCTTCTATTGCCTTCCTCGCACACCCACATATGTACAAGAAATTAATGTCATTATGTCATATAATAGCAATATGGCATACCTAATTAGGTTTTCTGTAGGGAAGAGAAATATGTGATTTTCAGAGGTGGTATTTATAAAATGAGACACTTAAAATTAATAGCTTTTTAAAAGTCACTATATGGCTTATTTAAAGGAACTCAAAATACAGCATATGTTTTGGCACTTAAAACAATGTGTGGCATAAGTTAAAGACTTTTCTCCCTATAGCAATGCCGTGTTCAACATCTTTATCCATACACAGAACCCAGCAGGATCTTTATAAAGAATACCTAACTTGGTGTGTAGAAATTCCAGGCCTATAAATGAAATAGTTAACTGCAGGATATCTTTCAAGTTCAATGCTAAGCTGTTCACATTACACATTTTGATGCTATGCTTCCTTTGAGTTTTCCTAGAGGCTATTTTACTGGTTAATATATCTATTTTTTAAGTCAAATAAAATTACAGAATACAAACTGCGTAATTTCACCAATTTGCAACGCCACAGTTATCCCAGAAAGAGAATCAACATCCCTATCCATTAATTACAATCCTGACTACCTTCTAGCATCCCAGGAGGCAGCCCGTGCAGTTCACATGGGCCACTGCTATCTGTCCCTTCCAGTTGCCAATGTTCCTATTTTCCACAGCTCACCCTTGCTTTTTCTCGTGTTGATGCAACATGCCGTGGGAAATCGCAGGCCCGGTGGCAACTGGGGAGATAAGAATGCTATGTGCCGCGGCAGTCCCTTTTATCCAAGGATCTCCAAAGAGGTTTATAAAAATCTATTTTTTTTAATCCCCTGGATACCCCCGTGAGATAGGTATTAGCCCGACTTCACAGCTAGCAGTGCTGGAATCAGGGAGCACCTACCTGCATCTCAGCCCCCTGAACCCTTCTTGTTGTTAGATATGGTGCAAGGAGGTTGAATTCTGCATCCAATTCTGACCATGTGGAAAGAGGGTTGAAATACATGTTTTCTGCCAAGAGGTTTGTGAGGCCCCAAAGAAACTGCGTGGTGCAGAAGTACATTTAAAGGAAAAGTAAACACGAGCAGAAACACAAATAACATAATCAGTATCTGAGTTCACAGCAAATGTTTTGCAATAGATAGGCCTGACTTGTAACTTTGGCACCAAGAAATCCTTGCCTTCTCAAAGTTGGTGTTCCAAGGTACCCTATTTCAATTCTGTATTTGGTTAACAACTTTCCAAAAGAGTAGAGGGAATAAGGGTAAATCTCAGCCCTGTAGAGAACTACTCAAGATGTAAAAATCAACTTCCTGCTCTCAGGAAAGTTCCAATATAAGAGGAAAGAGAAAAATAGTTAAGCTTATTAATATAAATGATATGAATAGTGTGAATATTACTGCTGCAGATAAAAATTTTATTTTGAGAATTTCATTATCTGTGGTGGTAAAATATTGAGAAAAAAGTGTCCCTTTTTATGATGCTGTTTGTGGAATTCTGTCATTGCATATCCACATCTAATGGAAAAATAGATTCTTACTTAACATAGAAATTTCTAATTAAGAAATATCTTGAAATACCATAGAATGCTCTTTTAAGGCCTGCCTAGAAACCCGAACTCATAGATGTAACATTGTCACTATCCTTTGGAATTTTATATTTCACATGTAAACTTTTGTTTTAGCATAAAGTTTTACCTTTCAATCTCAGCTCTTTGTCAAACTATATATAAATTTTAAATATAATTTCCTTTAAACTTTCTCTGATTTAGATAATGCAATCTAGAATATTCTTTGCCACTCCGTGGCCAAATATTTCAGAACCTAAATAAATATCTAACAAATTATCAAAACAAAACTATAAGAAAAACTGCCTTCCTGTCTTTTTATTTTCCTCAGCATTTAACCTTGTGGAGAAATGTAAGTGAAGTACAATGTTATCTTAACCTATTGTTAGATAAACTGTATTCTTCTCTAAGCAAGGGAAAGTTCTGAAAATCAGTTTGGCCCTTGGAAAGA
>NW_017732275.1:552037-553708 GCF_001890085.2 Hipposideros armiger
AGAATCATTTCTTTCATATATGCAAACCTAAGTAGCCATAAAATACAAGGGAGAAGAGAAAAAATAGCAAGTAAATAAAAACCTATAAGAACAAGTTTCAATAGTAATGCAGCTCTTTCTTTCCTTACTCTCCCTAATCCCTTATTCTCCAATCATGATATTCACATAACAGAAAAACATCATAGATTAAACTCCCATAGTGTCTAAAAAAGTGGACCCTTTCCACTACTTATCACAAGTATTTATTTATCTGTTTCTCTTTACTATATGGGGAGATCCTTAAGGATAGAAACAGCATCTTAAACATCTTTGTCATTTTCAGCATCTATAGCCGTTTCAAATATCTGATAAGTGCTCAGGTAAAGTTAACTGATTGAATGCATGCTGTGTGATATTTTGGAAACCTCTCTTGGCTACTTATTATCTCTGTGACATGGAGCAGATTTTTACCTCTGAGTCTCAGTCTTCATATCCCTAAAAATGGAGAAATTAATACTCTATTTTACATAGATTTGGATAAATCTTGCAAAATACAGTACTTACTCAAGAAAATTCTAGCCTCCCTTCCTTTCCTTTCCTCCCCCCGCCCCCAGTTTTATTGAGATATAATTGTTCTTTAAGTTAACGGTACACAGCGCAATGACTTGATTCACATATACTGTGAAATGATTATCACGATAAGCTTAACATCCATTATCCAATATAGATACAAAAAAATAATTTCTTTTCCTGGCGAGAACTCTTAGTATCTACTTTCTTAAAAACTTTCAAATATACCATACAGCAGTATTAACTATAGTTGCAAAGCTATACATTACATCCCTAGTACCTATTTACCATGGAACCGCAAGTTTGTAACTTTTGACGCCCCACTTTTTTAAAGAATCTTGAGAAAACCAATTTAGGTAGAGATTTTTTTTCTCTAAAATAAATCATTTCAATAAAAGAAAATTTAGACTGTCTATGAATATCAGTATATTAAAGGAATAGATGCTCCTAAGAGAATTGGGCTTAACTATATCCGACAGGTATAATGGCCCTATATATTTTAATACTTAGCTTTTTCTAAAAACTTGTAGTTTTCTTTTTAGATTTTATCCAAATTTAATGTTCAACTCTAAATGATTGTTAAGTAGGTGTTAAGTGACTTACCTTGACTTCTCATAATGATAATATGTGAAAAGATCTTATGATTTATGTATTTGGGAATTTTAAAGACAATTATTACTTAGAACACTATATGACCACTCCATAAAAATACACATCACCATAAAATAACTGCATATGGAGTATTTAATCCTGAACTTCTAAAGATGAAAAGTGAAAGTAGTTACAATAATCATTATTTTCAATTTTATGTAGTTAAGTGGTTTTACACAAAAAAATTAGCCTTCCAAATGACATAGTTATAATGTGTTAATGGTAGCATAACGTGTTATTACATTATGCAACGTAATTTCATGGATATTATGTATGGCATTTTAGAAACTCATGTACTTATAGTCATTAGAAGATACTCAATTTTTTCAGACCATATTCTTCTTAACCCTATTACTTATTATAATCCTCAAGTGGTTTCTCTGCCTTTTGATGAGGTCTTTGTATGGATTATATAACTTATTTTCTAACAGTTTAACTTACTGCTCCCCAATTTCTTCATTATTATCTTTT
>NW_017732275.1:557018-557954 GCF_001890085.2 Hipposideros armiger
GAACTTGCCTTATAATCATTGAATTTCCGATAGCCTTGGTGAATGGTGCACACTCAAGGTCCTCTTGTGAAACCTAAACTTTTGGTGAATTTTCTATTCAAGCTTGTCTAGTTCCCTCAGCCATCTACCATCTTCCAGGGCAACTCAAGTATTTTTATTTCACTCAGCATGGGTTATCACGTTCCTCAGGCTTCTAAGGCCCATTAACCAACATGCCATATATCCCCTGGGGCTTTGCCTTTTGCAAAGAAATTTCTCCCGAGTCAATGATATCTTGCTTATTCAATCTTACATTCTAGTAACTTTGATCAAGCTCCCTGAAGATTTAACTTCAGGGTATCCCCTATCTATTGACAATACATGCCTGCTAATTTTTTGTAGCAACTTCAGGTAATCCTCTTTTATGAAGACCAGCAGGTCCACAGCCAATTATGTTGAGATTTAACCCTAGTTTTATGTCCTACTTCTATAACCTTAGGTATTGTCCTCACTGGTTACTGAGTGAGCAGGGCATTTATTGCCTCTTGGGTTAGAACCTTCTGCAGATCCTCCCAGCTTGAGGCAAGTGCTAGCTCTTACTCCAGAGAACTAGGCTTCTTCTGAAACCTGTAGGCATTTAAAGAGTTTGTAGCACCAAAACCTTAGGAGCATCCATCTAGATGTCCCCATCTCATTGTAGGATCTCAGGTTTTCCTAATCAAAATTCTTACCTCAGTGTAACAGACTTGTCTTTACTGAGTATTTGAATGTCTCTGGAGCTATGTCACTCTAACGACCAGATCCTGATCCCGTGTTTGATCATCAGCTGTGTCTGTTCTACCACTGCAGGAATAAGGCAGTTATGTGCTACCATATACATGCTCTAGCCCTAATTCCTAGCCTTTGAATACTTGTTACAGACTCAGTTTCCCATTATTCCTCTGGAGGGCATAATAC
>NW_017732275.1:559040-562455 GCF_001890085.2 Hipposideros armiger
TTAAATAAATTATTCAAAACATTTCAGGCACTGTGTATTTTTCCTCAACAAATACCAAAGAGTTGAAATCACCAGAAACAGCAAGTAATATGTTCAAACCATCTGTTCTAATTATTTCCAGCAACTTTGCATCCCTATCATGCCTTTGATTTCATTTTTTTATGTCTTGTGATCAGATAAGCTATGGGAATAGCTCATATTGTTAATATACAATACAACTTTGTCAAATGGGTAAGCTAGTAAGGTACATTGACAGACTAAGGGAGAGGAATGAAAACCTATTAGCTAAAAGCCAGGAAGGGCTAATTTATTTTAAATAAACCTCATTTAAACCTTTAACATTGCAATTTAAAATAGATGATCATAAATTAACTGCCACCTTCTGCCAGAGATATGCTACTGACGTTTCTTGAAATATGAAGAATGGACTAAAGAAAATTTGTTAATAGAATCAATTAGTTGAGGCTGCCTCCATTTTTTTCCTCTACTCAGAGGTTAGGATTATCTACCTCACCAATGGAACAATGATAACACAGGCTCTTCTAGATAACTTGTTTATTGGCTACCTAATAGTCATTCTCAACTCTCTTCTCCCTTGTCTACCCTTCACCACAGAGACTGAAAAGTCTAGCTACCTTCTTTCCTAATCTCTCTTGTAAATAGTAATGTTGAATGATGCGGTTCTGGCCAATGCACTGTTAGGGAAATCTGCTCTGAACCTCCTGAAAGAAGTTTTCTTATTTGATACAAGGAGAGAGGCACTATTGTAAAGTTCTCATGCATGTCACTTTGCTTCCCACCTTTGAATTAGATTGTGTGAGGACATGATGACTAGAACTGCAGATGCTAGTGTGATTATGAAGTACTATGTCAAGTATAGAAGTACTATACTTCCGCTGAAATATCAAAGCAGAAGGATGAAACATTCTGGGTTCTTGATAACTTTGAGCTCATAGCTAACCATGTGATAGCCTGACTCAAGATTTCTCATCCAGTTAACAATAAAAATGTCATGAATTAGTTAATACAATATGTCTCAAAGTATGGTTATCATCAACATCATCTGAGAAGTTGTCAAATTTAGAATCTCAGAACACTCCCCAGATTTACTAATTCAGGCATTTAAACAAGATATCCAGGTGATTCGTATGCACATTAAAGTTTAAGAAGCCCTGGTTTAAGCCCACATAAGGTGACCATGGTGTTATTTGCAATTGCAAATGACCAGAACTGCCAAAGTTCTATGGTATTATTTGTTGTTTAGTATATGTTACTCTGACCCAAGAATAATTCCTTTTCACTTATATCTCTTCACATTAGAATAGAATAAATATATATTTCTGTGTTTCTCAGTTTTTCCTAGTTGACAGCTCATATAACTTTAGCTTTTCCTTTTTCTCTGTTGCATTGTGTTCCTGCCTGCTTACCCGAGGAAAGAAGCTTTTGCTCCATCTTCTTTAGCTTCCTCATTCGTCCTCATTATTAAATTAATTCCTCATTAATTTAAGGGCTCAGAAATTATATATATATATTTTTTTTTCCAGATGGATGCTAGTACTGGGATTAAAAAATTAAACAAGACATTGGTCCTATTTGTAATCAAGAAACTATGCTTTTTCCTCATCTTTATTAAACAACTCATTTCTTTTATTAGAAAACAAAAGTATAAATTCAGAAAAAAGGAAAATAAATATATGAGACAAAGAGAAAAATGGTCATAATTAAAGCAGGGGAAAAAAAAGTAATTCACCCTTAAAGCCATTAAATATATATCATATAAAATTTTTACAAAAGACTTTACTTTCTTCTCAGTTGTCCTTAATTAAATTTGATTCTTTATTCAATANAATGCAATTACAAACAGGAAATTATAGAGAAAAATCAATGAAATCAAAAGCTGGTTCTTAGAAAAGGTTAATAGAATAGATAAAATTTCAACCATGTTAAGTTAAAGTGAGAGAGAGAGAGAGAGAGAGAGAGAGAGCGCACAAATTACAAATTTCAGGATTAAAAGAATGCATATCAGTACAGATCCTTTGGACATTAAAAGGATAATAAATAAATACTATGAACAACTCTACACCAATAGATGAAATAGATCCATTACTTGAAAGATACAATCGGACAAAAGTCACAGAAAAAGAAATAGAGTATCTAAATAAGTCTATATATATTAAAGAAATTGAATCAATACAGTATTTCCCCATGTATAAGATGTACCCTTTTTTGAAAAATTTGGGATCTAAAAACTAGGTGCTTCTTGTACAGTGGTTGTAGATATTTTTTTACTTGTATTTCCCGCTTTTTTCATGCTTGCTTTTGTGCACATACAACCACTGTATAAGACATACTCAGTTTTTAGACCCCAAATTTTTCAAAAAATAGTGCGTCTTATACATGGGGGAAATACGGTAATTACTAACTTTCCAAAACAGAAAGCACCAGGCCCAAATGAGTTCACTGGTGAATTCTACCACACAGTTAAGGAAGAAACTATACCAGTTTACTACAATTTCTTCCACATGATTGAAGCAGGAGTACTTCCAAACTCATCCTATGATGCCAAATACCAAAACTTGACAAAGCATTACCAGAAAACTATAGATCAATACATTTCATGAACATAAATGCAAAATCCTCTGCAAAATATTAGCTACTTGAATCTCAAAAAGTATAAAAAAGAAGTATATACCATGACGAAGTGGAATTTATTCCAGATGTTCAAGGTTGGTTCAACATATAATAATCAATCAATGTAATCCATCACATAAATAGGCTAAATAAGAAAAATCACATGATCTTATAACTAGATGCAGAAAAATCACTTTATAAAGTCCAATACCCATTCATAAAAACTAAAATTCATAGTAAACTAAGAATAGGTGAGGGATACTTGATAAAAACAATCTACACAAAATTTACAGCTAACATCACACTTAATGACGAAAAAACTCAAAGCTTTTTCCCTAATATCAGGCACAAGGCAAGGATGTCCCCTCTCACCACTGTTTTTTACAACATCATACTGGATATTTTTGCTAATGCATTAAGGCAAGAAAAGGAAATGTATACACACACACACACACACACACATACACACACACACACACACACACACAGATTGGGAAGGCATAAAACTGTCTTTGTTCACAGAAGACATAATTATCCATGTAGAAAATCCAAAAGAACTGGCAAAAAAACTACTAGAACTAATAAGTGATATTAGCATGGTTACAGGATACAAGGTTAATATTACAAATCAATTGCTTTCCATTATACCAACTATGAGCTAATGGAATTTGAAACTGAAAACATAATACCATTTATATTAACACTCCCAAATATGAAATACTTAGGTTAAATCTAACAAAATATGTTCAAGGTCTACATAAGGAAAATTACAAAACTTACGAAT
>NW_017732275.1:563430-583424 GCF_001890085.2 Hipposideros armiger
GGAACAACAGGAACTCTCATTCATTGCTGGTGGGAATGCAAAATAGTTCAGACACTTTAGAAGATAGTTTGGATGTTTCTTATAAAACTAAACATATTTTTCTTAAAATTAAATTTATTGGGGTGATAATGATTAGTAAAGTTATATAGGTTGCAAGTATACAATTCTATTATACATCATCTGTATATTGCATTATGTGTCTACCACCCAGATTCAGTTCTCTTTCCATCACCATATATTTGATTCCGTTTACCCTCATCTACCTCTTCCCCTCCCCACTTACCCTCTGGTAACCACTAAACTATTGTCTGCTTCTTGAGTTTTTGCTTCTTTGTTTGTCTTGTTCCTAAACACACTCTTATTATACAATCCATCAATCCTGCTCCTTGGTGTTTTCCTCCCAAAATGGAAAACTAATGTCCACCCTAAAACCTACACAGGGATGTTTATAGCAGCTTTATTCATCATTTTCAAGTCTTGGAAGCAACCAAAATGTCTTTGGTTAGAATAGATCAGCAAACTCTGCTACATTCAGACAATGGAATATTATTTAGTGCTAAAAAGAAGTAAGCTATCAAGTCATGAAAAGACAAGGAAGAAACTTAAATACATATTACTAAATGAAAGAAGCCAATATGAAAAGGGTACAAACTGTATGATTCTAACTATATGATGTTCTGGTAAAGGCAAAACAAAGGCAAAACTATGTAGACAATAAAAAGATCAGTGGTTGCCACAGATGGGGTGGGAAGGGGAGATGAATAGGCAGGTTTTTAGGGCAGTGAAAATACTATGTATAATATTATAATGATGGATGCAAGTTGTTATACTTTTGTCCAAACATTAAGAATGCACACCACCAAGAGTGGACCCTAAACTATGGGCTTTAGGTGATTATGATATCTCGATATAGCTTCATCTTTGGTTAGAAAAAAAGAAAAAGTATTTACAATTCTGCTGAATGATATTGATAATGGGGGAGGGTCTGCATGTGTTGGGACAGGAAGTATATGAGAAATTTCTGTACCTTCCTGTCAACTTTGTTGGTAATCTAAAACTGCTAAAACTAAAGTCTTTATTTAAAACACATGTAGAATTTGATCTCTGGCCTTTGTCCCTGGATCCTGGGGCAGTAATTCTAAAGCCTGGGAATTCCATGAGTGATAAGAATATCTTTGTTATTCATGATGGGCTCCTTGGGCCTCACCTGATAGTTTGCACTAATGAGGTGAATCATGATGGGACCCTCAGACCAAGTAGTTGCAGCCTGACCTCTGGTGAGGCAGGGCTAGAGACTGTATTCAACTGCATGGTCAATTAATCAATCCATTGATTGTACCTGCACAATAAAGCATCCCAAGAAACCCCGTATATCAGAGCTTGGGTGAGCTTCCTGGTTTGGCATACTATCCACATGTTGTCACTCATAGATGCTGGGCAATAATGTGTATTGAGGACAGTGGAAGCTTTGAGTTTAGAACCTTCTTTGACACTGCTGTATATGTCTCTTTCTTTTGCTGGTTCTAATTGGTATCTTTGTCCTGTAATAAATCATGACTGTTAATAGAATAGCTGTCAGTGAGTCCTGTGAGTCCTGCCAGCAAATTATCAAAACTGAGGATGGTTTTGGAAACTCCCCAAACTTTCAGTTGGTGTCAGAAATAGGACAGTCCTGGGGATTGTACCTTCAGACTTTGCATTGTGGCTAAGTCTGGGGAGAAAGTGATATATTTTCACTTCACAGCAGAGTTTTCAAAGCCAGTGAATACTAGTAGTTTGCCATGCCCTTTTCTCTGCTTCTGCAATCCTAGAAACATGGTTACAATGAAACCTCCAGTACATTAATTCTGTGAGTAGCTACAATGAGCTGAATCCTCTGATGTGAAGAGATGGCCATGCAACATTAGTAGGGAAGAAACATTGCTGATTTAATCAACTAAGATATTAAGGTTTTTTGTTATTGCTCGTAAGCAAGCTTACTCTAATTTATACTCTGATTATAGAATATAGTAGCCAAGTAAAAGAGTTTGTTACTGTTTGTTCTGTGGTGTTTGCATCAGGCAGACCAAGCATTTCTTTACCTAGTATCAGGACCCACCCCAAATCTACTGGTTCAGATTGTGATTTATGAGGGTAAAAGAGATCAAATATATGGTGATAGAAGGAGAACTGACTCTGGGTGGTGAACACACAGTGTGTTATATAGACGATGTATTACAAAATTGTACACCTGAAACCTATGTAATTTTACTAACAATTGTCACCCCAATACACTTTAATTAAAAAAAATGTAGGGATACTTTATCAGTTTTTTTTCCCATAGGCATAATTCTCTTGTCCATACAAATCAAATATCTTTGCTTTTATGCTAGTCTAACCAACCATAAGATCTGCCTTAACAGTGAAATTATGTTACAGTAATGAGCATTTGTTAGTGGAAAGTTAAAATTGTCAATGAGAATATATAAATGAACATTCTTTTTTTTATGAGTCTTATAAATCAAACCCTTAGAATCTCATCAGTAAGTAAAGATTAATTGACCTGCAAAGTTGGAAAAAATTCAGAATGTATCTATGTTGATTGTATCACTTTAAGAGGTTCTGCTTCCATTGACAACTTCTATTTGAGTAGCTCTTTAGCCACTGAGAGGTTTTCAAATTGTTCAGATAAAATTATTTCAAAGAATGATATTAAATCAACTATTTATGTAAAAAATTATACTTTGCTATAATTTGAAGTTTTTACCACTTTTCTTTAGAGCATTTATTTTTTTTTCTTCTTCCTGAAAGATACCAATCATGAATCAAGTTATTCTGTTTGGAGTTTCCCTGTTGTTATAAACATTATTGGGCCGGCCGAGTGGCTCAGTTGGTTAAGAGCTCGCTCAAGAGTTTGAGCTCTGAGCAACAGCGGTTCAATGCCTGGCCTGAGCTGAGCTGCCACTAAGCTGCCAATAGGTAGCAGGATGGCTCAGCTAAAAAAAAAAAAAAATTATTGAGCACTTTAAATAAATTATTCAAAACATTTCAGGCACTGTGTATTTTTCCTCAACAAATACCAAAGAGTTGAAATCACCAGAAACAGCAAGTAATATGTTCAAACCATCTGTTCTAATTATTTCCAGCAACTTTGCATCCCTATCATGCCTTTGATTTCATTTTTTTATGTCTTGTGATCAGATAAGCTATGGGAATAGCTCATATTGTTAATATACAATACAACTTTGTCAAATGGGTAAGCTAGTAAGGTACATTGACAGACTAAGGGAGAGGAATGAAAACCTATTAGCTAAAAGCCAGGAAGGGCTAATTTATTTTAAATAAACCTCATTTAAACCTTTAACATTGCAATTTAAAATAGATGATCATAAATTAACTGCCACCTTCTGCCAGAGATATGCTACTGACGTTTCTTGAAATATGAAGAATGGACTAAAGAAAATTTGTTAATAGAATCAATTAGTTGAGGCTGCCTCCATTTTTTTCCTCTACTCAGAGGTTAGGATTATCTACCTCACCAATGGAACAATGATAACACAGGCTCTTCTAGATAACTTGTTTATTGGCTACCTAATAGTCATTCTCAACTCTCTTCTCCCTTGTCTACCCTTCACCACAGAGACTGAAAAGTCTAGCTACCTTCTTTCCTAATCTCTCTTGTAAATAGTAATGTTGAATGATGCGGTTCTGGCCAATGCACTGTTAGGGAAATCTGCTCTGAACCTCCTGAAAGAAGTTTTCTTATTTGATAAAAGGAGAGAGGCACTATTGTAAAGTTCTCATGCATGTCACTTTGCTTCCCACCTTTGAATTAGATTGTGTGAGGACATGATGACTAGAACTGCAGATGCTAGTGTGATTATGAAGTACTATGTCAAGTATAGAAGTACTATACTTCCGCTGAAATATCAAAGCAGAAGGATGAAACATTCTGGGTTCTTGATAACTTTGAGCTCATAGCTAACCATGTGATAGCCTGACTCAAGATTTCTCATCCAGTTAACAATAAAAATGTCATGAATTAGTTAATACAATATGTCTCAAAGTATGGTTATCATCAACATCATCTGAGAAGTTGTCAAATTTAGAATCTCAGAACACTCCCCAGATTTACTAATTCAGGCATTTAAACAAGATATCCAGGTGATTCGTATGCACATTAAAGTTTAAGAAGCCCTGGTTTAAGCCCACATAAGGTGACCATGGTGTTATTTGCAATTGCAAATGACCAGAACTGCCAAAGTTCTATGGTATTATTTGTTGTTTAGTATATGTTACTCTGACCCAAGAATAATTCCTTTTCACTTATATCTCTTCACATTAGAATAGAATAAATATATATTTCTGTGTTTCTCAGTTTTTCCTAGTTGACAGCTCATATAACTTTAGCTTTTCCTTTTTCTCTGTTGCATTGTGTTCCTGCCTGCTTACCCGAGGAAAGAAGCTTTTGCTCCATCTTCTTTAGCTTCCTCATTCGTCCTCATTATTAAATTAATTCCTCATTAATTTAAGGGCTCAGAAATTATATATATATATTTTTTTTTCCAGATGGATGCTAGTACTGGGATTAAAAAATTAAACAAGACATTGGTCCTATTTGTAATCAAGAAACTATGCTTTTTCCTCATCTTTATTAAACAACTCATTTCTTTTATTAGAAAACAAAAGTATAAATTCAGAAAAAAGGAAAATAAATATATGAGACAAAGAGAAAAATGGTCATAATTAAAGCAGGGGAAAAAAAAGTAATTCACCCTTAAAGCCATTAAATATATATCATATAAAATTTTTACAAAAGACTTTACTTTCTTCTCAGTTGTCCTTAATTAAATTTGATTCTTTATTCAATAATCAAAATAAAGATACTAACAACATTTCTTTTTTTTTAAGATTTTATTGGGGAATTGGGGGAAGGGAAAGGCAAGTTGCTGTCCTTTTGTTCTTCAGTCTAGTTGTGGAGGACGTTGCTTCAATGGCCCATGTTGGTATTATCATTGCGCTCTTCCCGGGTGAGGCAGATTGGTGGCTGGTCACTGGATGGCTGCTCACAGCAGCTCTTGGCAGCTCACGCTGGCTGCCAGCTGCTTACGGTAGCTTATGGTAGCTTATGGGAGCCCACTGCAGCTCCACTGCAGCCTATGCCATTGCCGGCGACTCACAGCAGCCCAGCTCCAGGTCGAGCTGTTGTTCACTATCTTAGCTGTAGAGGGTGCAGCATCACTGGCCCTCATGTGGTATCTGAACTGGGGCCCTGCTGCTCAGAGCTGGCATCCCAAGCCAACTCCTAACCAACGTGCCACTCAGCTGGCCCACAACATTTATTTCTTATTCAATGATATTTTAAAATATCTTTAAAGAAGGATTATTTCTTTCTATCCCTGAAAGATTACACTATTTTAAATACCTAACAGCTAATGATTTTGTGGGCTGGCCTGGAGTCTTCATCACTAATCATAACATTGTTTGAAAGAATCCATTTCAAACTGACTGATAAACTTTGGGAGTCCAATCTATTTCTTTGGTATCAATACCTATTGTGTTGCCTGAGTGTTTGGTACATGTCAATATAGTACCATTTAGTACAAGTTTGTAAGAATTTATTCCTTGCTCTTCAGAATAAAAAATGAGTTACTACTTATAAAATGTTTATATTATTCTATGCCCTATACAAGACACTTTCCATGCATTCTCAAATTTAGTCCTGATAATATCACTGTGATAGGAACTAGTGCAGAAATGAAGATATCGCTAAGAGACAATGCAAGCTAGAATAACGGATATAACAAAAGAGATTTGCCCATTTCCGCTATGAATATGGATTCCAAGAAGCAAAGATATGCATTTTTTAATGTAAAATGTTTTGTAAGGTAAACAGAAAAATTTTTTCTCTTAGACTATATTCTCCAAATTTATTTATTTATTTTTTAAACTTTCAGGAAAACCTCCTCTAATATTGAGACTGATGATTCCACAAACCTCTTCTGGCAAAATAACTTTCTATTTTGGGCTTTTAGAGTTTTATGGGATTCCTTGGCCTACCCGTGGAGATAGAGCTGGGACGTGGGGGCATCTTCTCCAATACGTCTATAGATTCAGGCCCGCCATTGCTGGTGCCCTCTCCACTGGCTGTTCGTGGCACCAGATGCTTCTCTCTGCTGTTGTGATAGTTGGAAGGCACTGTGTCTTGATTCTTTTCATTATCCTGCTGGGCCTGTTCCTGAACTTTTGACAGTAGCTGCTGCTTAATGACAGCAAGGCTGTTGGTAAAATAGCTGTCGCTTGTGTTAAATGATCTATAAATCTATGATCAAACACTGTGTTCTGGAGAAAGTGGGTGTAGAGTTAAATGTGGCCCAACCACTTAATAAGATGAACTGTGAAGATATTGTAAGGAAGACCAAGTACAAACACGGCTTAACACCATGGTCATCAGAATACAAAGGCTTCCTTATTACAACATGGGGATGACCTGGCTGAGGATTTCAAATTCAGCAATGAGTTGCATTTTTGATTGGGCCTCAGAAGTCAGAGAGACTCCCCAATGAGTCCATTTTTCTAGCAGCCAAATGCTAGTTATCTGCCTCTCTCCTCTGCATGCCACAGGTCTCTGTGATCTATGTGGGGCAAAGCAGAGATGATCCTGTACTTTATAAAAGTTAGTCATTAAGAAGAATTTATGTTTTACCATTTTTTAAAGATTTCGTAAAGGCCATCCCAGAGAACTGTGTGAGTATGGAAAATGTAAAGATAAGAGTAGAAGACCATCAGTAATTTTTAAGCTATAAAATCAACGGTAGGATTTGTACAGTGAGAGGACTTAGATGAACCTCAAGATTTTTTCCTCTGCTTCAATTTGACCTGGGCTTTTTAAAGCCAGAAAAAGCCTGAGATAAACAGAAATAAATTCATAATTTTAAAAAACTCTGATCAGAGCCTTCGAGCCCAACCTTGCTTCTGCTGCTGAGACCCCTGTGCACCCCGCAGGCTGATATCCTAACAGCCTATGAATACCGACAGGCAGCAGTGGTATGAGTACAAGTCTCAGTGTTGAACAGCCTACGAGTTGACTTCAGGCATATTCGACCATATGTACTTTACCAAACGGCAATTAACATTCAAGGGAACTTGTATTGGTATGAAGGGGTTACCTAAGTCTGAAAATGACTTTTGTTTTGTGTTGTTTGGATAGAAGCATGCTGAAGCTTAAATTTCAGACAGCATCAAGGAGAGAAAAAACGAGGGTCAGAAAATAAGCTCCTCCTAACCTATTCCACAGCCAGTTGCTGGACAAGCAAGATCATTTCCATGAAATTTAAATGAGGCATTTAAATTGGCTCCCTGTATAAATTACTCTACGTGGATATTCTCCTATCTGACATACATGCTGATTTTTAGATCTGTCTTGCTGCTACATATAGTTTATGTAAAATGGGTAAGGATTTAAAAAAAAAGAATTTTAGTTTAGCCCAATGAGCAGGTTAAACTTGTTCTTGTCTCCCAAAGCTTACATTATTCGTAAAATTAGATTTAAAAAAATCTAACATTAATGAAAAGTTAAGTTTGAGCTCTTCATTACAGAGATATAAGAAATTTACAAGTTACAGTAGGATAATTCCTCTAATAGGAAAGACTAGGTTCCAGGCGCTTACGCTGCTTCCTTTGAAGACAAAGGGAAGAATCAGCAGCAGCTAAGGACAAAATGGGATCTAAGAAATTGGAAAGTCAATGTAATTTCATGAAACTCCTGAGCCTCAGCAGGATTGCTCTGTGGAGAAGTGAAACATTATCCACAATACAAGGTGTGAATGGTGAAGGGGGCAGGCTCACCCAGTTTGTATCCCTCCTTTGGCTTCCTGATTTCCCCAAATACTCTAAGGCTGATTTTCCTTTTCCCCTCCTGATTTACCTTTGTCTTAGAATTAGTACAACAGCTCTAATCTGAAACTTTAATTTAATTAGAAATGTCTTTCCTGAGGTCAATGTGAAAGGAATGGCATGAGTTCTTCAGAAAAAAATGCTTGCTCCCTAAGTCATGTTTCATCATGAACATGAGAACACTGATTAATGAAGTATTTTAATTGATCTTTGTTCATCATTTTATGAAATACTGATTCTTTTCTTATTGAAATACAGAAAACAAGTCTAATAATTATACTGACTTTGAAGAATCCATAGGATTCTCATGATATTTTTAATTCTATAAAATATTACAATACACATTCCTTATAATATACATTTTGCATCTTTACATACTTTAAATTTGCACTCAGAAAAATATTTTAAAATCCGTGTGGTATTCTCTTTTTTTTTTTTTTTACTTCCGTGTGGTATTCTTAATGAACTATCTTATATTCTCTAATTGAATGATATACTGATAGAATACCAAGGAAATAGGGAATTATAAGGATATAAACATTAAGGTGATTACAATTCAAGTTGTTTAATAATGTCTAATGGAGTCTGAAACTCAAGATGTCTTTAAATTGATGAAGAGGAAACATAGATTCCAGGAATTCCAAATGGTACCTATTAAGAGCTGAATTGTGTCTTTCCAAAATCCCTGTGTTGGAGTCCTCACCCTCACAACCTTAGAATGTGACTGTATTTTGAGATAGGGTCTTAATGGTAATTAAATTGAAATGAGGTCATTAGGATGGGCCTTCATCTAAAGTACTGGTGTCCTCAAAGAGGAAATTTGAACACAGACACATACAAAGGGAAGATGATATGCAAACCCAGGAAGAACACAGACATCTACAAGCAAAGGAGAAAGGCCTCATAAGAAACCAATCCTGCCAATAGCTCTATCTCAAACTTCTAGCCTCCATAAATGTGAGAAAATAAATTTCTGTTGTTTAAGCCACCCAATCTGTGGTTCTTTATTATGGCAGACTTAGAAAACTAATAAAAGTACCCCAAGGATTGGAAAGAGATAATGTCTTCCCTAAGTTGCCTTTCCTACACCCCCACCCTGAAAATAATAAACTATGAGGCAATCTGGCTGATTAACCCCTTCAGTAATTCACTAATTACTTCACACTGTCCACAAATAAGCATTAATTGAATATTTTGTATTCACTTGTTAAATTCTGGAGATGCAAGAATGTCTTCTCAAGAAATTCACAGCTAGAGGAAGGTACAGACATGCAGAAATAATTGCAGCCAATGTGGGGGATGTCTAAGCGAAGGCATACTTGTTGAGATCTTACTCTGTACCAGCACTGAGCTGGAGGGACATTGAACATGGCAAGATATTTCAATAATATCTAATAATGTGTTTATTCTTTAATGAGGGAGGAATGTTGTATTCAATGGGTGTTATTGGCTACCATCTGGCTATCTATCCCACCTGTATCTCACACCGAAACCTCCATAACAGCACTTACTGTCTACCCCCACTTAGTCTGCTCCTCTTGATGGTTCCATCACCTTATTCCCTGGCACTCTCACCTATCCACTCATTCAAGTCAAAACCTGAGATTAGCCTCAAGTCATCTTTTTACTCCCACCTCATACCTGTTGAGTCCTCAAGTCTGATGGCTCTTCTCAAATACCTCTACATGCTCTAACTCTCTTTATAACTTATTCTTTATTTCTGGCCTTCAGCATCTCATGCTTAGATTAGTTTAGTCTATAATTATTAGAGTCTACAATCTACAATCCAGATTACTATATTCTATGATAGGAGAACTTCTACCTTCTATTGTTTCTAATGCTAATCAATGTTCCACATTGACTCAAGAACTGTATTTCTAAAGTGAAAACATGGGTATGTAACTTCCTTGCACAATATTTTATGATTGCTACTGAGATGTAATATGAACTTCTAATCTTAGTATACTAAGCCTTATCTACTTCTCCAGCCATATTTCCTATTGCTGATCAGAATTCATCTTATGCTGTTGCTATAAGAAAATTTAGATTTTGAGATTTTAAATGTAGACTACAAGACTGAATAAAAATAAGGAGAAAGGGGGAAAGCTTTTTCAGTAATTATCAAACTAGGGAGAGAATGACTATCTTAGACATTAATATCTGTGTGCTTTTCCAGTATTTATGATTCAATATTTATTAAACCAAACATTGTTGTCTAGGTCCTACAGTATAATTATTATCACCATAGTTCTTTCTGCAATATGAATACAAGACTTTACTTCATGAGTAGGGGACAAAGGAAAATTATATTGGGTTGTCAGAAAAGTCATGATGCATTTTTGCAACGAAAAACAGAAAAAATATGTCATGACTTTTCCGACAACCTAATACTATGCAAAGAAAATTTATGACTGTAACTAATTAAATAGGAATGATTCCTGCCTTGCAGTGTCTTGATATGTATATTCAAAACATCATGTGGATATAGGTGCACAACAGGGTAAATCAATTCAACATGATTTCCACAATTGCATTTGATTTTCTTGGAGAAATCTGACCATATAGAGTCATGTAATGGACCCATTCAAAAATGCTTAATTCCATAACAAGTCTCCATATTTTTTTCTCACTTGGAAAAAAATTTCCAGTGAAGACTATTTTAAAGGAAAATTAAAACATCCAAACCTTTAATCCAATGGAGGCAATAAGCAAGCACATTGTATTATGCTTTTTCATAAATAGTATCAGTATTGTGTTTCATGACCTCTCAATTTTATTTGCCATATATGACCCCAGAAGCAGAATCAAGGAGTTATTGAGATAATAATGTAAACATTTGTTTCCCATTACATTACTAAGTTTGTTAAAATATGACTTCTTGAGACATTTCTTCAGCATAATATTCAGAAAAAGAACACTGACATATTTTAAATCAGCCAAAGAAAAAGTCTCTCAATTTTTGATAAAAAATTGACAATCTGAGTCTTTACACATTAAATTCGTGTTTTTTTTCTCCCATCAAAAATCAAATTGCTGATAGTTCTAGCCTCCCCTTTTGGCATATTATCACAGAGCTAGAAATCAGTAAAAACTAAGAAATTATTGCCAAAAGCCGAACAGTGTAGGGCCATCCAACCATGGAGTCAGCTGTCGAATTCATGCGAGTTAAGGGAGGGAACAGTCCAATGACAGCAAAGATGTCTGAGGATAAAGGCCCTGAACATTATCCCAAGAAGCACTGATCATCAAAGGGAGAAAAAGAACCCAGCTTGATTTTAATGAAATCGTTTTAAAGTTCAGAGGAGGCAAGGACTGTGGAAATCATCAGTGACTTGCAAAGAAGGGTTGGAGGAGGAAGCCAACAGTCTATTCAGATTACTTGGTATCAGAGGATAATTACATAGTCTCTTGGAAATGAGTTAATGGACAGCCCTTATTCTGGGCAGGTACGTTCCCTGTCCAAACCCCAAATTGTTGTCCAAACTGAATCTGTTAAAATCTTCCTGCCTACATTGATGGACTTGGAGATGACAGTCTCTTCATTGTCATTTCCAGGGCTGCTAAGAAAGCTTTTCCTGCTCTATAGGTTTTGTGGCTAAATGGAAGTTTCTAGCCTCCAGGGCTGCTAATTTAACAGCTTTCATGAGTATTAGAGTTCAAGGAAAATAATCATTCAAAAAAGGTGTACATTAAGTTATTTCTCACTAAATCATGAGAAAAGCTTTCTCTACCAATTACTAAGTATTAAAAAGTTACCAATTATTAGGGGCTTTACTGACAAGGTCATTTACAAAAGAATCATTCAATCTAGCCAGAGAAAAACCACTGCTGAGAACACAACTAAAAAAAATCTTCATCTAAATTCTCAGGAAATTAATGTTTCAGTTATCTATATTTAGAGAAAGAGCGGTGAGAATGTTTCATCCTTGAACTAAGAAAGTACCTCTGAGCTCTTTGCAGAGAAAAAGACGAAAGTTTGATTGCAATGGCAGGCTTGAACAGCTTGGATGTGCAGAGTATTGATTTCTCTCCTGTATTTATTCTATTCCTGTGTTAGGAAACGTTAAGTATCTGGAGAGGGATGGCAAAGTGGACATTTTTAAAACAGTTTGACATGATTGAAAGTCTTCATATTTGTCAAGGTGTTTACCTGCTCTATGGAATTGTTTTGTTTCCACGTTTTTGTTCTCAATAGATGTCATATCCTTGAAATGTGGCAGATTCATGCCTCTCAAGTATCAGTTTTTCAGTTTAACACCAGGTGCAGTCAGCCGTGGATGAGGGAGCTGCGGTATGTTGATAGACCCATATGCTTTTGCTCCCCTTTCCACTAATAAAGCAGTTGGTAAGTGCAAGAAATAGTCTGTATTGTACTGTTCAGCACACGGATCAAATGCTGTTCTTAGCACTGTATTCTAACCAGCCATGGCCATTCTTTAGTCATGTCTCAAATGGTGCCACAGTTCCCAAGTTGGTTTCTTTGGCAACTATAGAGACAGTTGAATTACAATTCATAATTGACCAGTCACTGGCCCTGGGGATTTTTCTTCATCCGCCAAGTGTCCATGTGGCCTGTGGAGTGTGGGAAGTGGTTGCCCCTCCCAGTTTCCTGAGTCCTTTGAGACAGAGCCAGTGAACCACAACCCTCTGTGTTCTGATCACTGCAAGAATGTTTTTTTTCTTTACAATTTATTCAGAACTGCTTTGACTTTCTTAAAAGACTGTGATCCCAGGGAACAATGTGGCTTATTTTGGATTGTTTTGTGTTCTTCATACCTGTTGAGCTCGAATTATGCTAAAGCTGCCAACTCACTTTATAAAGGGTCATCTGGAAAACAATTTGAAAATGTTACCTTTTTGCTTCCTTCACAAACTTCACTCATCTTCAATATGACCAAATGTAATGAGCATAATAACTTTTTAGGCTCCTAAAATGTCTCCCATGTTGCCCTCGTGTAGAAGCCATTTCAGATTAGTTGTTTAATGATAAAGATATTATCAAAGCTATATATATATCTTAAACAGATTTTATGGAAAACTTCTTATCCCTTGAAAGGATATGCTGTGCAATTTTTTCTGAGCTTATGTGTAAGCAGTATTGACATCTGAAAACATGCTAGTTCGTTTAGGCACTGAAAATCTGTCAAATAAGTCACAAACATAGACTAATTCAAAATAAGCCTGATATTGAGAAACATTACATATTTGGGGAAATATCCAAGCACATTTCTCCATTAGTTAATATATAAATAAATCACCAAAATTAGATAACTAGAGTAACTACAACTGAAATTATAATTACTTAAGAGTTGCATTAACATTTACGATGCATTTTCTGTGAATATTGGTGAAGATAGTAGACTGATGTGACTCTACTTTTTTTAAGTTCACATCAGGGTCCGTACACTGCACAGAGGTTCGGGCAGAGTCTGTGTGGAATTGCCAAGTTTAAGAGAAACAGAGCCTGCAAACACCACACCACAGAGGCACTCCTAATGCCACTAGAAGAGAAGTACTCCTTTGCTCACAATTGTTAGTCACATTATCGATCCCCAGCATCCTCAGAGAAAATGTTACCACTAATGGTATAAATTGAGCCAGGGAAGTAACTCAATTAACACGATTCCAATGCCACAGCCACATTTTCAAGATGTGTTCTTGCTCACTCAGTGACTTTCCTGTTTCATTGATTCTGGGCACTCGGGTTCCTTAAGAATATATATGACCAAGCTCTCTTTCTTTTGCTTTTATGGCTTACCATAGCACAAATTGCTGCAGATGTGAATGTTCTTATTGGCATACATGGAAGAATGACCTTACTTTATAGTGCTATTATAAAAGCACAGTTTAAACCAGCCTTTCAATTTTTGTGTGACAGAAGAAGGGGCTAATCTTATGGGTCTTGACCTCTCTTGAGCATTCAAACTATTGATGACAGAGCACGAGGCTCTTTACATTCCCTGCTTGTCACTTTCTTGGCCTTAGATGGTTTCCAACCCATTTCAGTGCATATGCCTTATTGACGTCTTGTGTTGGAGGGCAATGCATCTTCTCAACCTCAACATCTCTGGTCTACACTTCTGTAAGGATTAAGGAAAGAAACAATCTTCCCGAGTCCCAGACCTGGCTTTCTACACCTCTAATTCATAGCAGGAAAAATACTACTCGAGGCATAAGACCTCCAGCCTTATTAATAAGAATACCTAATCAATGCATTACTTCAAGCAACTGGTTGATCATCCAATTTCATGGCTCACATTTGTTCACTAAACTGGACCTTCCTCAGAGATACCTTAACTTATTTTACAGCAGATGTCTGAAATTAGTTTTCCATTTTTCACTGAGGTTTCAGTGAGGATTCCATCCATTCTGCTTATTCTTCTCTTAGACATCTATTACTACTCTATAGAAATTTAAGCAGGAACATGTTTTAAATTCCTCATAAGAATATACAAATGAAAAATAGAAAATTGATAAGGCTGTACTAATTGTTGCACAAAAGGAGATGTAAATAATATTAAAAGTGGACATTCTAAGCCATCTGTCCGTTTCATGGTTTTCCTTGGAAATTTGAAGGTGCCCGTTATTCCTGCATTCCCGCACAGGGGTTCCTTACGTAGGTGGCCTCAGCACTCTTACCCAGTGTGTGTGCCAGACACAAAGGCACCCAAGTAGAATCTAGCCAGCAGAATGTACATTTTCCTGGCAAGAGCACTTTTACCAGCCGGGTTGCCTTAAAATGGATGAGACTGACAGACCCAATCAGATTCCCATCTCTTTTGTGAAGTTTGAATGGGACATTCAAAGAAAGGCTGAAGACAATAGGGCAGTAAAGTTGCTGAGAGATACACAGAAAGGAAGCAGCAAGCAGAAACTATGGGGATGTAGGACTCAGGGTTAAGAAAACGCCTCAATAGAGAGAATAATGAGGGTCAGCTTGCAAGTGACAGCAGGAACTGTAGACGCAGAGAGACAGAATGGCTAAGTTGGCATCTCATGGAACACTAAATCAGGGAGGAGAGGGTGATATGTGCCGAGGGGACTACTGGGTTCTCTAGAGCTGTTTTTACCCGAAGTGCTCATCCAGTTTTCCATGATAGCTGGCTGTGTGGTTGTGGGTGTGTCCTGAAACTGTTTCCAACTCCATGAACCAAGTTAGGCATCTATTGTGCTCTTCCATACTTCCTCATTTATCTTCTCCACAAACTACAGCTTGATTGTTTGGGTATTCTTAGGAGACAGAAAAACTAGCACAACATTGATAGTCATTTTGGCTGGGGGGAGATGAAGATCTCTAGCTTAGGACATTTGTAACCATATTGTTAAGAAAAGTTATAGATTTGGTAAAAATAAACCTTTACATTAAAAGGGGTAGTAAAAGAATTGTCAGGGTACTTTTAACTGTTTTCTGAGGAATGCATATTGAGGCAATTCTCAAAAAGGAGGGCTTAGGATGAGAATAAAGTGTTAAGTTTAGGAACAGCTTAGTATGTACGTTAGCTTATTAAAATCTCTGTGAAGCGTTGCAAGTAAAAACAAATATTATTTCTGTTTAACCTAGCGAGAGAAAACACCTTTTTATTCCATCAGAGCAACAGATAATATCTCACCAAATTATGTTTTCTATGCTATGCCGTTTTTAAACTTTCAATTTTCATAAATGATACTAACCCAATTGCATCTTGTAAAAGACAGCTGTCCTGGAGAGTGCACTTAACTGTGAATTATTCTAAACTTTGGGATCCTTATTACTTCCAGTGTCACGCGCATGAGGTCTTAAAAATAATACCAAAGGTATATTGGTTATTCAAAGTTCTGTAAACACCAGTTTGAAAATTTATTTCTGTCTCTTTCCACCCACTATCGGTTGGCTGTAGTAGATTTCCTTTGTGGAGTGTTAGTGCAATTTAGAGTTTTTTGCACATAAATTTTCTAAACTGAGGAAATTGGCAGAGCAATAAGAATAAGATGTGAATATAGGTAGTTGTCTTAATCTCTTTGAAATAACGTGATCAAGACTGAAGGGACTGATAGGGATTGGATAAACTCGTGCTTCATACCCTGTGTATAGCTACAACTGGATTTAAATACTTCTTGTCACAGAATATTAAAATACTGGGTTTTCTAAGATACACAGTTTGACACACAAGGTAAAATATTCAGATTCTATATTTCAGTAAAGAGGATGGTAATTAACACTATTTTAATGGGGGTTTAAAGAGAAAAGAGAAAGAGGAAAAGATGTTCATTATAAAGCAACTATTGGTTTAATCTAAAGACTTTTTAAGGAATGTGAAAGTAGAAAATCAGTTGCAAAACTTTGGGATCGCTCCTTAACAGCTCTAAAAATAGAACGGTCTGTAAAATGTAGTTACACGCAATCCTTATTTCATGGAGTAGCTTTTAACTCTGGTAACATCAGTATGTAGAATTGGGGGGGGGGCAGGGATATTAAAATGTTTTGGTTGTTGAAATAATAAATGTACACTTTGAAAATTTGGAGAAGCATTAAAAACAAATTACTACCCATTCATAATTACAGTGTCTAGTAATAGTGACTCCTATATTTGGCAGATATTTTCCTGAAGTCTTTTTTTTCTGTGCATATCTTATTATAGAGTTTATATATTGATACATATTTTACAGCTTTTACCTGTTATTATTTTATTAATATTTCCATACTTCTCATACTTCTCAACCAAAGATTGTTAAAACCTCTTTTCAATTCTCATTTTAAGAGTTACATAATATCCCATTGAGATTTATTTAACATTTGTCCTACATTGGTGTATTCAAGTTGATTTCAATCTGACTCAAAGCAAAATTTCAGTTTACCAATAATACTGTAATATGTGTAAATATTTTTTTTTCTTTAAAAAAATTTTACTTTGAGACAGATTCCAAAAACTGGGCTTAATGTAACAAATGTTTCAACATTTTAAAAGCTTGCAATACGTATTTCAAATATTTTTTATAAATATTATAAACATTTACATTCTCTATTCTAATATATTCAAACCTTTATATTTACTCAATTGTGAATTTCTTGTTCACATCCTTTTTCCACTTACCTACCAGGCTTTGTGATTTTCTTGTTGATTTTCTATGAAGTATTTTTCATATTAAATAAAAATATTGGTAAACATTTTTCAGATTTTTTGTTGTTTATATTATTTTAATAAATAGAAAATTGATGGTTATGATCTAATAGCCATTGATATTTCTGCTGGGATTTCTTCATTTTCTTATGTGCTTACTACTTCCATTTTTCTTAGAACTTATGCAAATTATGGATGAATTCTCTCTCTGTGCTGTTGTACTTTTTCTGAGAGAGAATTTTCTGAACTCCTATAGAGGGACTTGTAAACAAATTTTATTTTATTTTATTTTATTTTATTTTATTTTATTTTATTTTATTTTATTTTATTTTATTCCTTAGCATATTTTGGAGGTGGAAGAGGAGGTGTTCTGACTGTCTTATGTTAACCTCATCACAGCAGAAAAGGTGGGTCTGTGGCAAGGTCTTAACAAGATTCTCAACTTTTCAGTACAGTGACCCCAATGTCTCCTCTACACACAGAATTATAGAGTAATCTGCCCTATCCCTAAGCAAGGAGGCTTTGGACATGAGATTTTGTAGAGGTTGTTTCCTCCCCCCTCAATGTAGTCTATTACTTGGAAAAGGAGCACATGGTCACACTTGTTTATGAAAAGTGGTCACACTTGCTTATGAAAAGTGGAAAACAGTCACAGGTTGTTTATTTCCCCTGATTTATACTGCCATCTCTTGCAATATATAAACTCCTTTGCAGAGTCTCTTTCTAGACTATTATTCTGTCGACTGTACTGACCAGATGTTTATCCTAATATTATCATCACATTGTTTTAATTGTGCTAGTTTATAGTACAATTATAAAATTATAGCTAGTTTAAACTTTATAATAAAGCTTAAAATCTTATATGGCAAAACCTTATCATTAGTCTCCTTTTTTTACCATTTTTCCTAACTATTAATGTCTATTTAATCTTTTGAATAAAACGTATCAGATTCTAAAATCATCCCTTTGGGATTTTTATTGGATTTTCATTAAATGTATGCAGTAATTTTAGACACAATTATATTATCTTTTAATAGACATTATAACTCACAAGAGCCAGAATTTTTAAGTTTCTCTGAGGTATAATATGTAATATGTTGAAGCTAGTTGTAGTGGAAAGAACAGTACTCCTTACTTTGTATAATTCTCCGTAACTACAAGGGAATCTGAAAAATATATCTAGTGATGTTCCCGGGAAGAAGAGAACATATTTAATTGTGAGAACAAGTACCCTCTGCCATAGTCAGCCACCTAGCTGTGAAATATTATCTCTTTTTCTCAACACACAGAACACACACATATCCTTCTCCCCAAGGAGAATACTCAATCCGATCTTTGCACCTGGTGCTATCCACATGATAGAGAGTACTCTCCATCAGTGCAATTGTGACTCATTGTCTGAGGATCTATAAATGAAACAGGAAGTTTCCTGTTCTTCCCATACCTAATGGGCAGACATGCTGAATGTCACCTGCCTTGGAAGTTGAGAAGTTAGTGCTTTAGTTAGGCCCTGATGCTATTCTCTGGAAGGGACTTATTTGCCCAGTTTGTGGTGGCCTTTCTCTCTGACTCCTGGGAGTTTATTCATTGTCAGTTATTCTCCACGATCAAAACTTAGGTAGGGTTGGGGAGTGTGTCCTCCTTGGAGGCTGTGAAAACTGCTTCTGATAGAGTCAGGTGGTGGAGCTCAAAATGTATTATACAGCTTGAATAATCAAATGTTCTATTGAGCCTGGGCTCATGGTTTTTTGACATTTGACAAAAACATAGTTGGCATACGATCTATTTACTTCTAATCAAATCCTTGTGCCAGTTCTTATGTTCCTTCCTAGACAACTCCTTATTTCTTATTTTGTTTCCCCCAAATACTTCTTTGTTTCAATCTAATGGCACTAACTTGAGGCCATCTAGAACAAAGCCCTCATCTTTAGCATGGCTGATTACTGTCTTCAACTGAGAATTTTCGCTAAGTTTTCATTGCTCAATCATTTCCCATGTTATCTCTTACTACTTGATGTCTAGAAGCAAGTGCTAGAACTTCTGATCTTCTCAACTCAGCTTTATTTCTGTTTGTAAACCACCAGTTATTTCTACAGCTCATCTGTTTCATTTAATACCTTGCCCAAGTTACCAAAACTCATCTAGCACACACTAGTACAGTGCTTCTCTCCAAACAACATTCCTAGAATTGCCTGCTCAATGGCACAAGGTCTGCTTTCCAAAGTGTCATATCAGCAATTTGACTGAATATTTTGTCAAATATTATTATGTCTCTCAGTCTACTAGCCTCCATAATTGATTGGTCTTTCATTACATGTGGCCCACTCACTAAACATATTGTTGAATATTTGGGGGTATTTTACATTGGCATTCCATGCTTGGAATCATTTTCTCTTTTAATCAACTATGTTAATGCTATTAATAAAAACTTCCAAACTCTCAGTATCTTAAATCAGTAAATATTCATTTTTCAAACATCAAAATCCAGTATGGTTGGCAGTGGAGTTCTACTATGGAGATATAGGTTTCTTTCCCCTTATGTGGTTTAGCCATTTTCTAGGGCTTTTCTTTATTCTGCAATTAGTAGCTAGATGGGAAAAGAGAGAATGAGTAAACAGTATACACATGTTTTATTGCCTAGGTGCAAACAGTGATACATATCACCTCTGCTCACGATCTATTGGCCAGAAATCCATCACTCCACTGCACCAACTGTAGCAGATGATGGGGAATGTATTCTAGATATATGCTCAGGAATAAAAGGAACTCTGCAGCTCTGCCAAAATACTTGACAAAAAATATATATATAAAAAAATTTACTGTTTGTTAAACATTGTCTGTTACTATCACCTGTTTCTTAATTCACTTCTAATGTAGTATTATTATAGAACAGGAAAGGGTACAGCAATGATGCAGTTCTCTCCACTTTCCACTTTCCTGTAATTTTCTTCCACATTTGACTGTCCAAGTGTCGCAGGCCAGAATCTGGAAACACCCACTTTTCCTTTGCTTGCCCCAGTG
>NW_017732275.1:586545-587977 GCF_001890085.2 Hipposideros armiger
TGGATCTCCTTCCATTAATCACTGGGGAGCTAGTGGATAAAATGCTTGGGGAGGATAATTTAGACAATAAACTACTAGCCCTATTTCTAAATCTACTATGCAAAATTGCCTCATGGTCTACGAGCCTTTGAATATTTTCAATTCAATGCTTTTTCTTCCTAGAAAATCATAGTAGGTTTCTTTCTTATCTTCCCTTGTCCCAGTGACTGATTCATTTAAGTGAAAATAAGTTTGACTTGGCTTTTTGTACTTTCTTTTTCCTCCTGTCGAGTGACCGTTATGTTCTTAAATATAGCCTAGCATTAAATTAGAAAATAAATTAAATTAGAAAAATAAATTAGAAAATAAATAAATAAAATGCATTTAGCGTGTAGCCTACAAGACACTAAACCTATTGCTTATATAAAAGTAGACTCCTCAGATTCTAACTTACTCAAATCAGTATAACTTTTTAATTAAAAACTTATACATAACAACGTACCTCCTGAGTCTCTATTTATTATAATAAAAAATGTTTAGTAGGTTTAATATATATAAGTAAAATACTTATAAATATATATAAACCTTAATATATAACTTTTGTGTATAAATAATTTATATACAATATATAGGCATAATTCTACTGAAATAATATATTTCCTATGGTTATGGGATGTGCTAAAATGGCATTACACATTCTGTATTCTTTAGTAGTCTGAATAATGAGATTATTTTGTGTCCAATAGTAAATAACTAAGGCTAAATTATCTACCCAATAAGGATAATTTTAAATACTATATAAATTTTAGTATAGGCAATCTTCTCTTCTAGCACTAAGTAAAAAAATTTTCATTTCTAGAGAGTTGGAGTATATTAATTAAAATTTCATACTCCTATGACCAATTCAACAATATGCTTAATTATTGTCAAAGAATCTCAACTCTTCATAAAAACACATTTCTTAACTGCCAAACAAGGAATTTGTCACTAACAGTTTTTCAGGATATGATGTCTTTCTTTTACATCATAAATATTCTGTGTCTTCCCTTTGCAGAATGAATATTTTTTTCTATTTGAAGTGCATTATTTCTAGGGGGAGAGCTGCTCAACAGATTACGGAATTTAAACTAGCCAGTGGAGAACTTAACTACATAAACCCACTACACCTAATTATAAAAGATGAAGGTTTTAAAATTTGCATAATTGCAACTATTGGTAGGGGTCGGTAACATATTTGCATTATCTACTTATGTTCCATACCAACACTTTTAAGCACCACTTTAAAAAAAAAAGTCTGCTAAGTCAGATGCTTGTAGGTGTCAGAATGTCATAACCTAAAATGCAGGCAATGTCTCTTTCTACCCAAACCCCTAGGTTTGGACAGCTTTCTAAAATCCATTTCTAGATTTTGGTACTATTTTAAGTTCTGAATTTTGAAATAAACAGTCTTTCT
>NW_017732275.1:594202-610774 GCF_001890085.2 Hipposideros armiger
CTAAAAGGGGTGGAAAGTGGAAAATACAGTAACAGCACCTATAATCCATACCGCTGTAACTCTGAATTCAACCCTCCCCAGACAGCCCGGGCTATTAGAATGTGTATGTCATAATCTATTCTTTGTCCCTGGTGTGAATCATTATGCTGGAACAAAGATCAAAAGACCAGCCCTACCACTACTGATTTGTGTGCCCTGAATCAGTGTCTTTAATTTCTTGGACCTCAATGTTCTCATCTGAGAGATGTAGACTAGAGAGCCTCTTTCTTGAAAATTTTTAATGATAGGGATTTAAGAGACAGTGGTGATTAATTACAACAACATAGCTCTCCTCTGATATTTGGCTTTGGGTGCATAGAGAATAGGTATTTTTAAAAATGATAATAAGGCTTTTTAAAATTTATATTCAGTATTCATATAACATCCATTTTAGTAGCATTCATTACCAGAGTACCCAATGGGATAACTCAAGAGTCCCAAGACCACTGGCAAGGAGCCAAAGCTATTACAGTCACATTTGTGAATAAATTAGAAACAGCTTAGGCTCAGTTTCTCACACATAAGGATTGACTAAATGTACCTGCTGCTCCATCCCCATTCAGTAATTTCCAAAGTCTGTTAGAGAATAAATTCATGAGAATCATCTGGACACTTGTTAAATTTATGTCTCTCTTGCTCCCCACTAAACCTACTGGAGGGGGAGAATTGGAATCCACGTTTTAACATGCTCTCCTGATGATAATGGTGGTTATCCTGATTTGGGTACTACTTATTATCCCAAATCAGACACTACGTAGATTCAGAAAGGGATATTGGTACCACCTAGTTGATGAAAGATGAAGTCCTTTAAACCAAGACTTGTAAATTCAAGTGTCTACAGGGCCCACACAAGTACATTAAATAAAAAAACACTGGCCAAGTAGGAATTAAGAGGAGCCCTAGAGAACATACCCCATGTAAAGTAGATAGCCTTTAATGAGCTGCCAGGAGGGCATCCTTCCTAGGGTTGCCCTGCGCTTTGTAAAAAAAAAAGATGAAAGTAGGACTCTTATGTGAAATCTCCAATTTGGAGGAGTTGGAACTAATTCAGGGTGAGCTAAATGAAACACATTTGTGGCTTCAAGTTTGCATTCTTTGTTTTTGATCCAATACTTATTTGTGCCCTCTATATCACAATTCTCTGTTTTTTGGCACCACTGCATTTTTCATTCTTATGCACTTAATCAGCCAGATGCACCTACAGAAAACACTACATAAAGTGGTCATTCCATCTTTCTGTTGTCATATCCTTTCAAATTATTATAAAATTCGTTGAAACCTTGTGTCTTCCATTAAGCATTTTGGAAGTTTACTCTTCAAACATCAGCAAATGTACTCTTTTCACATCCCAAGACTTTTCCACCTGCATTTATTTAACAAATATTATTACAAGTATTCTTTATCTTCACATAGTAATATGTGTTAGTGCTTTAGCTTAAATAAGTGGAGAAAAATAATACTTCCAACAATAACTTTTGTTAATAATTAATCATGTTACATACAATAAGTCTTCACGTATAAATGTAAAAGCTGAAACCTTAATATTTATTCATTGTTGAGTGCCTTTTACTCGCTTAGCATTACCCTGGTTAAAAGCGAACACTCTGCACATCTCTCTTCATTCTAAAGCAAGAGTCAGAATTTTAAAAATAAATAAATAAATGTGACCTTTCCAAATAAAAAAGTAGACAAGAGGCCTAACTATGAGGCGTGCTCATGAGCCTGGATACTAAGGCAGCTTGAGAGAAAGCAGTTGGGGAAGGTGGCAAAACAAAGGACTTTAAATAAATAGAAACCCAGAAACTTTTCATAAAACACATACTATACCTTATGCTAGAAAGAAGTACTTACAATTGGCCAAAGCTATTAATCAGCAGATCAGTTATGGGTTTTTTTTTGTTTGTTTTTGGTCATAATAAATGGTGGAATGATGCTCCCAGGTAATAGGAAAACACCTCGATCTCCGGGGAAAAGAAAGACAAATATTGGGTCGTCGGAAAAGTCATGACGTATTTTTTTCTATGTTTTTCGTTGCAAAAATGCGTCATGACTTTTCTGACAACCCAATTGAAACATACATATATTTCTCTGTGAAGACCCATAATAGTAGGATGAGGGCTAAGGCACACCAAAAAATTAGCACTTTTCTCCACATATTCAAATTGGTCACCTAAAGGAAACTGGGGATTTACTGTAACCTGGAATGTATCCAAAAGCCACTATTTCTGAATATATGACATATCACCAGGACTCATATCATTGTAAAATGATATGACTCGATTAATTTGAATGAATATAAAAGGTATCTAAATTTTATGTCCTATAATAAGCATCACATATATGACACATTAGTAGAATTTATAGAGGTTGATGATTTACTGAACATTAGTTATGATCATGGCTTTATATGAGACGATGGAGAAAGAATAAAAATAAACACAAGAGATCATCTACACTGTAGAAGAGCTCAAACATTGTTTAAAGCATAAAAATTAAGTGCAGGAATACAGATGCTTCAGAACAAGGTAAGGTTCTGAGCGAATTGTGCATTTTAATGAGAACTTGTTCCACTGAGTGTTAAAGAAGTAAAAAATTGGAGGGTAGTGGCAATAGCAAGGGAAAATAAATAAGCTATTTTAATTTGTCAGAATAGCTAAGTAGCTTTGAGTCTTCNTCTTCACCTTGATAAGAACCACAGTGTATCGCTCTGCATGAGTGTTTTTCCCACTATAGATTTTTATTTGCCTGTTTGTGAAATCTTGACAAATTTGGTGACACTGCGGCTGATCCACTTTATCCCTGCTTTGTCTGGGCATGGCTGTGCTCTCTGAAGCTCCTCTTCCCCATGTTCATTGACTTCAGGAAAAGGTTCATTAGGCCTGATCTCTCTCGGTCTTTTTTCTTCCTCCCTTTTCTTCTCTCTTCTCTACCCTGGACTCTGAGGCTCTTTATTCCTCAGGTCCCCTGTAGGTTAAGCCTAAGCTCTTATCCTCTCTTCTCTTTCACTCACAGTCAGCATTGGCATGTGTATTTGGTAACCCTCCATATGAATAAATAAAAGCAGGTACCAGCCTCCCAAATCTCCAGGTCTGGCTACACTAACAGCTTGAGATACAGCTTTGGTCACAATTTCAGAACACCTTGGAGCAAAGACTCCCAATGCCATTGAGATGCACGTGACTGGAACTTAAATTCCCAGATAAGTTCGCCAGACTCCTACAAAGCCCCTACATAACCTACAATAATTAACAGCTACAGAAAGAAAAATTATGGACATTAGTGACTCACTAAGGCAGAAGGAGTGGATGTTTCTGTGCATGGGATAATTAAGGGTTTCGGTGGAGATCTTTATGCTTTTCATAGGGTCTGATCTGTCAATAGATAACTAAGGTCTGAGCCAGTTTAAACTGTTGGATGAGTAATTTGCATTTGCCAAGATTTTTGTATATTCATGATTCTTGGTTCTTATGGATATTTTGTGTTTTTCAAGTAGGAATTTCAAATTCCTTTGAAATTATTCCAAAATGATTATTATCTGAAAATAAAATTCATGGTCAAACAGCTAGTACTCCAGCTCATGTGAAGTTAGGTTTTTGCTTCTGTTTTTAAACAAAGTTGAGTTATTTATATTATAAGTTCATGATACATTATCATCCTAGGTATATGTAAGTGCCCTATCTTGATGAATTGGTTGGTTGTTGATTTGTCTATTTTAAAAAAATTTCTTTTCATCCTTGTTCCCTAATCACACTAACCACCCCCTGAATGGACAACCATTTGAATATGTAGATTTTATTATATTGTGTTCTTACAAATTGTGTATTGTATTTTGTGCATATATTTTAACATGAATCATATTGTTCTACAACTCTTTCTTTTCCTACCTTTACTTACTATGTTGTTAGTACCCATCCTTGCTTGTAGGTATACCAATAGTTCATTGTTTTTAATGACTCCATAATGTTCATGGAATGTGCCTACCACATTTTGCCTATGCATTACAGGTATGAACTTTACTTCTGAGTAAAGAAAAACAGACAAATATCCTAAAGTATGTTTTCTCTCTTTTTTGCTTATTTTCTGATTTTTTTCTGTGCCCGTACCAGGTGAAGGGGATGTACTGACATAATTTAAGGTTGGAATCAAAAGATGACAGGATATGATGGGATTTATGAGTCATTTTGAATAAACAGGATTGAGGCTTAGGTGCTTTAGGTTCAACGTTGGGCAGTAGTAGAGTCTGCAGGCTTACATCTGTTCAGACTTCCTGGATGCTAATCTTGGCTCATCTACTCACCAACTCTGTAACCTTAGGTAAGTTACTTAAACCTTTGTGCATCAGTTTCCTTATCTGTAATATGGATATAAAAACAATACATATACTGTACCAATCCAGATAGGATATACTATGCTGCTACAACAAACTACCCCCCAAACCTTAAGGGATTAAAACCACAGAAGAGATTTCTTGCTCAAATTTCATGTCGATCAAGGGTCAGCTGGAGGCTCTGCTCCATATTGCTTTCAGCCTTGTTGCAGGAACCAGTTTGATGGAACGACCACCAGATGGATTCCTGGTTGCTTTGACAGAAGAAAAAGAGCGCTCTGGAGTCTCACACAGGAGATAAAAAACTCAGCTCACAGGTAATGACTATGCATCTGCTCACAAGTTCTCAGCCATACCTGGTCATATGACCCTACTGAATCCCAGGAGGTTATAAAGGGAAATCTCACTAAGTGCCCAGAAGTTAAAGAGCCTAAAATATTCAGTTAATATCCTTAATGACTACCATATGCCTCTCATGGTTGTTCTAAAAATTAATGGGGTTATTTTTTATCAAGTTGTTAGTATAGTACATAGAGCACAGTAGACACTGGATAAATATTAGCCTTCCTTTCATAGTCCTTAATAAGATATATAAGGCCTTCCATGCTTTTTCAATATTCCGCAGTTAAACACTGTGTTCTATTACTTCCAAATCATACTTTTCCCCACCACTTCCCCTTAGAAAATATGCAATGCCTCCTTTGTCAATTAGGTGAGCAGCATCTTTCAGTACCTTGATCTTCATTCTATTTCTTCTGGTTTTCCTAGCTACTGACTCCTTGCCAATTCTGCCATTTAACAATGTCTTGCCCCTTGGGTCTATTGGGTCATCGGAAAAGTCATGACGTATTTTTCTATGTTTTTCAATGCAAAAATGTGTCAGGACTTTCCTGACGACCCAATACTTAACCTACTGTTCTTTGTGAAAATTGGCTTATAGCTGTCTTTACTATAGCTTTATTTATATGTCTTTTTAATATAAATAAAATTATTGTCCAAACTAGCACTTTTTTAAAGAGTAAAAGGGGGTCAGTAAATCAAAACTGAACAATCTCAGGGAAACTGGGATGCATAGTCACTCTACTTCATCAATTTCAGCAATAAACTAATGGGCTGCTTTAATAAGTTCCTAGTGTTCCCTTATTCCCTATGGTGTCAGCTCACTAGGCTGGTCCTAGCCAGGAAGATTATTCAATATACTTGTACAACTGTGTCTTTCTTGTTTGTTTTTCTCTTCCTTCCTTCATCCCTGTAAAAAACTTCAAATATTTCAATGTCCAACCTAAATGACACACTACCCTTCCATTTTATTTCTATATATTTTTAATTTCACCTTAGTTTAGCTTTTTCATCTTCAATTTATTATAACTTCCTTGACAAAGTATTTCATGTTCATTTCATATTTATTACTTCTGCTATCTACTTAAACTCCTGCAAATAATAGTTATTGGTTTTTAAAAATTGAATTGAATTATTGTAAAATAACATTGCCGAGTTCCAAATCTGAACAAAGCCATAATTTATAGAACCATCATATATTTCAGATGAACTGGACTTTCACAAGAGTTTTATTTTTCTCAAATGTTTTTACTCAGGCCCGTATTTGTAGGCTAAGAACAATTTTTCTTGTTTCTTGATTTTATTTTTTTATATATCAACAGTTATTTTAAAAAGCAGTAATGGAATATGCTTTATAAATGTATAAACTGTTTTTTAAAATATACACAATGATCAAGAATTCAAAACTGTTAATATTGTCTAAAGCTGAAATCTCTAATAATCTTAATATAAAGTGATGTATAATGCTTGTAATAGTGCCATCTGGTGGCTCATAGGAAATGTTACATTACTCCACCAATTTTAACCTCTAAAAGTACAGTTTAGTACGATAGTTGCCTTTGCTCTTGTAAATCAGTCCTAATTGTTTTAAACATTTTCTTCAGCCCTTACTGAGAAAATTAATATTATGTTATATAACTTTATTATTTNTAATAAAAATTTCCCTTGTCTACAATAATACGAGAAGAACATTTAGTTCTTGTTAGAAAATGTTTGTTTCGTAACTCTTGGATATATTTTGATATTATATTTGTGTCTTATGCACAGGAATTACAAAATTTTCTACATACCATTAAAATGCTCCAAAAAGAAAAGGTATCTGCATTTCAATCTACACAAATATGAAAATGCTAACAAAATATAATTTTAAGCGTTTTTTTTTAAATTTCTCCTTCATTAGCTTGAGTGAAAAATAATTAGCAAAAGCTATAAAAACATTTTATGAAAGAGGTTAGCTATCATTGCAGTTACGTAAAGAGCAGTTGTCTAGTTATTATTGCCATTGTGGTTTTAATTTGCCTACTGTGTTTTTAGTTCTAAGTCATCTCTTCATTTCTCAACATTATTTTTTCCTCAGAGTACTCTTTTCTTGTCTCAGAGCATAGTTTTTAATATTTAATTGAAAATTTAAACTTAGTATTTTAGTTTATTTTAGTAAATCCATTGTAGCAATTTATGTGTCCTCAGAACACTGGTTTTCACCAGCTGTACTGAAGCATTGTCCCCTAAATCTCTATTATAATTTTTTGTTTGTTCTTTTTTGTGAAGCAAATTCTATACAGCCACTTATTCTTTATAACTGGTGTGATAATTTTTAGATTTTATTGCAATACTCTATACTCTGCTCACTTCCTATTTGATATATCCTTTATGGCTGTAGTAGCAAGTTGCACAGAGCAGATAATATTAGTTGAGTAAGTGAAGAAATACATGATATGCATTTGGTGTTATTTTTAGGACAACTAGTCATTACTAGTAAAAAAAATGTTGAATTCATGGTCTATCATATTAAATTATTAATATTCTGCCATGAAGGTACTGCTCATAAAATACAGTTGTAATTTTGTGGGAAGGAGGCAATGTTGAATAGTAAAAAAAAACATACACTACAGAGTCAGAAAAAAGCATGTTTAGATCCAAGTTTAATTTCTGTAAGCTTTATAACTTGGGCAAGTTACCGAATTTCTCTGAGCTTCGGGTTTGTTGTCTATAAAGTAGGGGCAAAATATTTATCTTATTAGGTTTTAATGAGAATTCGAAATAATATATGTAAAGTGACTGAACTTTGCACAGAGAAGCTACCAAGTTAGTGGTAGCTATTATCACGATTTTATTAGCAAATTCTTAAAACTGATTTATCAACCCCTTTTCCATTACTAAATTCAAATATTTCAGTTATATTTAGATAAACAATACCAACTACAAAAGATGTTCATTTCCCTAAAATATAGGGATTTTTTAGCTTCCAAAGTATATAGGCTCTTGTTTAGTGGTTACCAAAAGGTAAGGGGGGGAGGAGGTAGATAGTAGGGTGAGAGGGGTCAAATATACGGTGATGGAAGGAGAACTGACTCTGGGTGGTGAACACACAACGTGATATATAGATGACATACAGAATTGTACACTTGAAACCTATGTAATTTTACTAACCATTGTCACCCCAATACATTTTAATTTAAGAAAAGATGGATGCATAGACATTGATCTTTAAATACCTAATTCAAAACATATAATATCCAGGCCACTAGCTCAATCACAAATTTCCATTTTCTAATACAGAGTCACAGGGGCCACGTTATTACCTCGAACGTGATTTTGTTGAAATTTTCTAACTATAAACTTTAAAATTATAATAGTTAGGCAAAGATAGTGAGGCAAAGAAGTAAAAGAAAGGACTAAAACCATAGAACATTAAGTCTAAAAATGATCATTATTAGAAATGATTTTATAGATGAGAAAACAACTTTCAAGGGATTGGGTGATTTTGCTCAGCTAATTTGCTAAATGAGAATGGTGAGGACAAGTTGGGAATTCCTGTCTTTACTGTGCTAGATGCCTTCTATAATACTACATGTAAACATATACCTGTGAAGCCAGTAAGGCCCCGTTACCCTCCGGGACTGTTTTGACTGGAGGCAGCTAGTAAGTCACTCACAGGAAGTCCAGCTCAGATCTGGCCATTTCTGAAGTCTCTCTTGGCCTCTCTTTACTGGGCATGCTACTTTTATTTTGCCTAACAGGAAATTCTCCCACAGCATTAATGATGCAACCCTGTGTGTGAGTATTTGGAGTATGCTTCTTTGTTATTGGGAAGTTTCTAAGAGGAAATATTTTAATTCTATAGTTTATACAAGAAAATGTGTCATTCTTGACCAACTTAATGTTTAGTCAGATATGAAGGCAAAGAGAAATGATTTAGGAAAGGGAGATTGTAAAAAAACAGAAAGCATTTTATTTCCACAATGAGTCATGCTTCATAAAGTAAGTCTGGAGAGTCAAATGGTCAATTTATTTTTTTTTTACTATACAAATGTTACTGGAAGATAATTTATTCCATCATAATGCTATATTCATAAATGNATATATAAAATTTAAGTTTGTATGATATTAAATATTTCGTACTTAGAAATTGAGTTATTGTCCTGAGCTGCTGTCCTCATTGTTTAAACAGCAAAAATGAAATCATGATGCTTTGCTCCACTGGATTTTTTCTCTAATTCTGCTGTTTATGATTAAGAACCTCAATAAAAGTTAAATAACAATATTGACTCTTGTTCTCTACATTTAAATATGCTTCCCATTGAAGCTTGAATGAAGTATGTATACTTTTATTTATATTGGTATATAAGTTTTTTCAAGATAAATTGTTTGTTGTACATATGTTTGACAATATATGTTATTTTGTGTGTGTTCATGTGTGTGTATTTGTCAATATTAACAGTTTTAAACTATTAGAAGAATTGGGCTTACACATTTATTCTCTGAACTTGTGTCAAGCACTAACTAAACATATTAGATCATATGCCTGATGTGATCAGAAAGGATAAAATAATAAAGCTATAATAGTCTAAAGAGAAGAAAAATAGGTCCCATCAACTGTAGACAATGTTTTGTAAATAATAATCTATCATTAAATATTTTTAAAATATTTCACATAAGAATAATGTTTATGAATGCGCCACAAAATGTAGGTTTATGTGCTGGAGGGTTATGGATTTAGACTTATTCAAGGAGATGGACTCTGTAAAGAAATTTAAAGAAATTAATTGACATCAACGAACAATGATTCTAAAGGTGCAGATATTATTGCACGTGTCAGGAAAAGGGCTTTACAAATGACAGAAACTCTCATAATATTTTTAAGTGATAGATAATGAGACTTGTCTGGCCAGTGAGATGAGAAAAAGTAGCTGTGTGTGTGTGTGTGTGTGTGTGTGTGTGTGTGTGTGTACAACAGTTTCTTGAAATTAAGTTGGAGATAAAGTCAAATATCAAATTGAGTTTATATTTAAACTAATACATAATGTCCACTGAAGATTCTTGATTGAAAGAAAATAACTTATAAAAATAGTAGTGACATGAAAATGGCCTTTAAGTAAAATGATCCTGATAACTGTGTATATGATAAACAAAAGCAGCAAAAATTTAGGTTCTAGGCATTTAGAGTCTCAGAATAGGGGGAGAGCCATATCAGTGTAGAGAAGTTCATTCATTCATGAAATGATGAGAATGTATGCATGGTGTCTGTCTTGGAGAAAAGTGGGGACTATATATATATATATATATATATATATATATATATATATATATATATATGCATTCAATACAGTAGGGATACCTACAGGTTTAATTTGTGATTGCTAGCTATATAGAAATATTCATTGGTAAGCTCCAACTTTACATTTTTCTTTAAATTAAGAGAATTCCATTCCCCATTTCATTACCATATTTCTAAGAAAAAATTAGATACAAAATTAAGAGGGGTCAGTTACATAAATCAGCCTCAGCAAGATAAGAGAGAAATGTTTAAACACAAACTCTTACTCCTGAGACGCTGGTTCATAGTGCCATCTTGTGTTGATGATCTGGTTTTTCTGCTTCATGTTTTGTTTTCAAGGACTAATTTTCCTGTAGTGCTAAACTACACAAAGAAATAAATATGGGTGATTTTGTCCTAATTTCAAATTAGTGAAGTATTAAAATATGTAGCAAATAAATATTTTATAATAATTATTGTCTACAAGTTATTTTTTCTGTTCACTCTGCTGCAAATTAGTGCATTCTTTATCTAAAATGTGGTCAATCCACTGGGACAATTGAAAGGAGTATTGGAAACAGGTGGATTCCGGGCTGAATCTAAGNCAGCTACTGGCCGCTCATGGTAGCCCACGGCAGCCCACTGCAGCAGGGCTTGAAGCCTACGCTGTCACCGGTGACTCACAGCAGCCCAGCTACAGGTTGAGCTGTTGTTCACCGTCTTAGCTGTGGAGGGCGCAGCATCACTGGCCCTCAGGTGGGATCTGAACCAGAGCCCTGCTGCTCAGAGCTGGCATCTCAAGCCAACTCCTAATGAACGCACCACTCGGCCGACCCAGTATACACTGGTTTTAACCTTACTTTCAGTATTATAAAAGCTCCCTATAAACTTGAATAGTATTCCAGTATATGAATGTACCACTGTTTAACCCATTCTCTATAGATGGATACAAGTTATATCCAGTTTTTTGGCTAATAGCAAGAGTTTAATTTGCTATAATAATCTCATAGATGAATGTTTATTCATATTCCTTGTCTTTTCTCACCAAACTGTTTCAATAGATTCTAGCACTCTAACAATTCTTATGGAAATTCTTATTGGTTTAGGAGAAAGAAGATTAAGAATGGGGGTGTGGAGAATAAAATAGGAAAGAAAGAACAGGAGACATGATAGAGGAAAGGGGGTGATAAGAGTGAACAGGCTCTGCTTTGAATGCTGCCTATTATTATAATGTTATTTCTCTTCCCACAGGAATTATAATTCTAAAAGTAAAATAGTTAATTATTATCAAATTGTGAAAACTAAATTGTCTATAAAATATAAAGAATATAAAGAAAGAATGAACAACAAAAATTCTGGAGAGACACTAATTGCTTAAGAAATCCTAAGCACTATTCTAATATATATATAAATGTATATATATTATATATAAATGTATAATATCTATAAATATATATGTATAAATTCACATATATAATGCATATGTCATATATAATATATAATTTTAAACTTGATATGTTGTTGGTAACATCTCCTAATATAAATCACAGCATGAACTATCTTCCACTTCCTTTCAAGCAATTTTAAGGGACCCAATTTTAAGAGAGAGCTGATGTTATTTGGCTATCCATATCTCACACTATAAATGTTTTTCCTAGTAGTAACCATCTTTCTGTTTTAATCTCTTATTGGTATTGAGCTGTGGATCATTACACAGTCAAATGTTAACTGAATTATGCCACGTCCCATGGAGCTTTATCGTGTTTAAATTTTTAAAACATGACTACTTGTAAGAAAATGAAAGGCATTAAAAAAAAAGAAAGAAAGAAAGAAAAGAAACTAAACCCAGGTTCTTCCCAAGCTCTGACGGCTTGAAAGGAATTCCAACACAGAAGTAGAAGTAAAATGGAAAATCCTAGAGCCTGAGCCCACCCATACAAGACTAATTGGCAGGCTTCATAGAGAATTTGTCATTCAAGTTCTATACACTATATTTCCTGATTAACTTAGAACATAGACATCATCTGAGACTGTAATTTGTCTCAAAACTAAAATAATATTAGTTTTATATTTTACAAAAGTTTGCATTTAATGTGTGCATTTATTTTAAAATATATTCATTGCCTATTTCTTTATTACCTTTTACTACAACTGTTGTTTAAATATCTATTTCAGATCCTAGTCCTTCAGCAAATGAGATCGCGTTCTTGATATCTTAATTCATGGCTCATTTAGTAAATTTGTCTTTTAAAAATGTCTCTATCTAAATGTAAAATATTTCAAAGCCTTTCTCTGCAATATGGGTACATAATAGGATACACCTGACATACACTTTTGAAAACTTGTAAGACCCTTTGTTAATTGAAGAATTATTAATGCTGCTGCTTTAGAAGATCTCAAACAACCTCTAAATTATCTGGTTTAAAAACCCTATATGCTAAAAAAACAAACAAACAAACAAAAAACCCTATATGCTTGTGGGGGCATCAATATTATTTTGAAGGATATGTGACTTCTGAAAACTCAGAGTCAGTGTGGAGCTCAAAATAGAACCAATGAATCTTAACCCTCAATTTGTGTCTCTAGCTAACCACATTAACTGGACAATTTTCTTTCATCTGTGTATTATTAATAACATAATATCCTGTGACACAACAGACTAATAGCCTCTTTGGAGAGAATTACCTTAGAGTTATGTGTTACACGATTTTTAAGAACATGCTATCTGTGTGTGTGTGTGTGTGTGTGTGTGTGTGTCTTATGGATTGTCATATAATTAAATTACTGCCAACAATTTAGGTGAGGGTTTTCATTTACAATAGTCTTACTCTTTTAAATAGATATGGGCCACGTCGAACAATGACACATCTCAAATTTACAGAATAGCGTTTTTGAAAAAAAATTCTAGTTTTCTCATACTCAGATACCTTGTTCAAAGAGAGGTATTTAGGACTTTCACATCCTATCTTTATTTTAGGCTTGGGGAAACTGAGGTCTGGACTAAATAAATTACTACCTCTAGATCCAAAGGAAAATGGTATTAGACAGAACTTTGAACCCACACTATTCAACTTCAAATCAAGACCATATTTTGATTTGGTCTTCAACTAATACATATTTTGGTTAATGTTATTACTGTTCGATATTTAAATATTATGATGACTTCATGATTATTTCACTACATTTCAATCTCTTCCCTCTTTCAGTGGCAATGATAATGTGCTATTAGGGTTTTCATTTTATTTCTCTATTCTTAATTTCTTGTATGCCTTACATGGAGGTTTCCCTCAATGGTTTCTCCTTGAACTTCTTCCTTTCTTTCTGTCATAAAGTTTCATGGCTTCAATTACTGTTTATATGAAGCTCCTCCCAGCATGTATAACACTAGCTTAACCTTATTCCAGAGATGTATTTACTTTCTAGTTATTTCTTAGAGTCAAATTCAACATATTGTAAGCTTTACTTAACTTTTTACACTTGAAGGTATCTGCCTCAGATACTCTGTGATCCCATATGCATAAATAGCTTTTTATTTTTCAGATTTTCTTATAATTAGATCTTTATAGGTCTTTTATCCCAGCTAAATGGCAAGCTCCTTGTGAGAATGGTCTTTTTTAACTTCGTTGTCCTGGTACATAGAACAATATAGCACCTGGCGGATGCTCAATAAATTTTTGGTGAGTGAATGAATGAATGAATGAATGAATGAAATGATCATTACGTAAATATCTGGTAAACTTTTAGGGTATATGAGATGGGAGGAGATCAGTTCCCAGCACAAAATATCATTTAAGCCTTGCCTTTTAAAATGTTGCCAGAGAATAAATTACTAAAATTCACTATATTAATATACTGGAAAATGATTGCAATGTCTACCACATTTCTGTTGTTTTGGGATGTAATTTTATTGGGATATAATTTTAAGAAAATTATATTCTCTTGATGGAACAGCTTCAAAAATCGGTGTTAATTTCTGAAAGGCAGCCTTATAAAGGAATGCCATTCCAGTAAAGTTTATGTCACCAAAGTGTTGGTATTAGTACTTATGAAGAAAATACAATTAAGACAAAAGCATTTCCAATCAAATAGGATTTGATTATCCATTAATGGTAAATGGGAAGTTCGTGACCTGAGCCTAATGGGCCCTTTACAAGTTGTAGTGGACAATTAAACGACTCAGCAGTGAAACTGACAGTGTGGAGCAGATTTTGCCTGACAGCCGCTCTCAGGTTTGGATTTCACTGGATCATGTTCCGAAAGGTCAGCACTGGCCAGATGACCAGTCCAGAGCTGCAGATGGCAATGTGGTCACCTGACCACTCTTGGGCTCCCCAACCTGCTGCACAGGCCCAAGTTCACTGAGAGGTCATGGCAGGCCCTGTGTCACTACTCAGAAATACCAGAATCTCCAGGCACTCTTTCTCCTACATTATGTGGGTAAAATAGATAATTTTGGTTTCCTAGCCAAAAGATAAAATCATGACACCGTAAAAACAGTTGCAGGACAGCAACTTAGTTATAGAGAGCAGATCAATGTGGACAGCTTTCTCCAAAGGAATATTCACATTTTGTAAATGAAACAGCATTTACATGCTCATCAGAAACCTGGGAGACATACACCAGCATTCAAGTCTGACTATACCAATTACAAGGTATATGTACACCTTTGTGCCAATCAAGTTATTTTGAGCCTTTGTTTTATTTCCAGCTATAAACTGGAGAAAATACTATTGTACCTATCCTGCCCTGCCAACCTCAGAGAGTTGAGAAGCATAGCATTGAAGTTATTGGCAGACTATCTGGTAATATTCAACCATAGTATCCATTTTCTTTCTGTTTGAATAAGTCTTTGTAGAAATTTCAGAGAAAAAAGTGAAAAAAAATTTTTTTCTTATTTTAAGCCACACAAGTAGGCTTAGTGAGTAGGTGAAAATGTACTTGCTTCCTTTAATTCTTTTAAAAAGAGGCTCAAAGGAGGACAAGATGAACTAAAAATTTCTTGAGTCAATGATTCTGTTGCTCAAATTTTGCCCAACCTTGCAGGAAAATGAGATTAACTTTAATTTTAAATATTTCGTACTCTTGCAGAATCAGAAGTAGGGAATATGTGTTTTAACATGGCTTAGAATTATTGTATTATTTATGCTCAAATAGCATTTTTTTAAAATCTTAGGATATAGTCTCATAGTTTCCCTTCAGTTCTGTTCTTTGATAAGACCGGTCAGTTGTACTGTAACTTCACTGCTTCCCCAGGGTGCGTCATCTGTCCAACCGGCCCGACCTCTTGGACATTCCTCATGAAGGTAAATGGAGCAAGGTGATGTCTGTGATATGAAGTACTCGTCCGTACACAAGAGAGAGGGAAAGCTGGGCTCACGGGTAGTGCTGGGATCTTTAACAATGAGGTTACTTTTTGTCTGAAAATCCTTAAGAATAATCAGAAATGGATTGTAGATCTGGAAACAATGCCTACAACCCCTAGATGAGCCCTTAGCTGTGATTCCGCAGAGTTTAAGCACAAAGGTCATTAGCAAACAGTTACTCTTGGAGGTGAGATTTCAACTTTTTAAAAAAATTGTTACATCCTAAAGAAAAGCTGAAAATATTTTTACTTCAAACAAACATGAAAAAAAGATTTAATGTATTAGTTGAGAACATTTTCACAAGACAGAAACCCAGTTTGCATTGGGGCTTTCTAATTTCACTCAAATTTTATTTCTCTGGTCTGCAACAACTAAAAGCAGAGGCACCCGTGTACAGTGACTACAGCCTCCTCTGCAAGATTTCAGGAAAGACAGCCCAGAACAGAGTGGAGAGAGGGCAGGTGTCCAGTCCTCAAGACTCTGTTGGCTTGGCTTGGCTTCAGCTCTTGGATAATTGAGACAACACTGATCTGCATAGTTGCAAAGGGAAGGCAGAGCGCCCCACTGCCCTGTGGCTTGTGCCCGGGTAAACACTTCGGCTCCTTGGAGCAGAAGCAAGCAGGCAATAAATAGGTCAGCTGTCTCCTAGAAACTATAAAGCTAGAATTTCTACCTTGTTTTTTTGTGTGTGTGTGTGAAAACTTGAGAACAAGGCAAGTTTTGTAACATGCAGGAAAGGAACACCATCCTAGAGATAGGAATAGATGGTGGCTGCTATTTCTTTGTGTCCTCTTTCATGTGTGGGCAGTCAGCATTCTGAATAGCTTCTGTTCTTTGTGTAGCACCTGCTCTGCTGTTGGCTTCTTAAAACTATGTCCATGCGCACGTGGCTAGAACTTTCCTCTTTGGGGTATCTCTTATCTGTACTGGAGGTGGGATTTAGCTACTGGAACCTGGCTTCCTTTTTTTTTTTTTTACCCAACCACCATCCCCAATATGGTACCCACATATATGCCTCACCACTCACCTGTTTCTGCCTTTATATCTGTCCCCAATACCTCAGTCACCACCAACTTCTGCTGTCAGGATTTATTTGTCCTGAAGGAACCATTCGGGCTGTTGGTAGGCACAAACTGCACTCCCTAACTCTTTCTTCTACTGTTCTATGCTTTGTACCTCAGAGGCACATAATTAGAAAGGCATGTTCCTTGTGCTTCAAAGTACTCCTATGAAAGCTGCTTTAGAAA
>NW_017732275.1:611494-614681 GCF_001890085.2 Hipposideros armiger
GAACCAGAGTCCTTAAAGTCTTATCTGCTAGACATTATGACTCAAAAACAAAACAAAACAACAAAGCAAAAAGAAAAACAGACTAGGGCAAAACGAGATCACTATAATTGGATATCTAAGATGACTTTTAAAAAAATGGCTACCTCATATCCAGATAAGGAAGTACAGGATGAATACACTAGCAGTAACATTGATAATATTTATTTTAGATAATGGTAATGGCAAGGGTAATCACACAAGCACTATTCTAAATCCTTACATAACTAGATTATCCCCACAATTCTGAGACAGATACTATTAGTATTTTAGAGAAGAGAAAAAGGAGGCACAAAAAAGTTGATGCACTTAGAGTAAGCAAGTGGCAGAGCCAGAATAAAGCCAAGTAGTTCTGTGGTTTTCCTTTAGTGTATTCTAGGCTATATATTAGCATTTCAGGGCAAGTTTGTCCAAAACTCTTGCTGAGCATTTGAATTGTCTTTAATCTGCCGCTTTGTTTCAGTGCCTTGGTCGTTCCTGATGATGTAACCCAAACAATGACACATCCTTTCATTATTTGCAAATCCTGCAAAACACTACTTTAAAGAGTAAGAATCAGTTGTTTGGGGGATTTAAACAAATGGAGGATGATTGCTTCACTCAATTACCATAATTTTCCTTCATTAAACAATTATTTAAATAATACTATTTAAAATTCTTGGTTTTGAAATTTGGAAGAGACACTAGAAATAGTCTTGTCCTTCACCCTCACTTTACAGATGAGAAAACTGAGACCCCAAAGCATTAGCTAATTTGCTCAAGATAACACCGTGATATGAAAAGGACTAATTTTCCAAAAAGGAATGATATCATACATCACTAAAAGATACAACACTTAATACCACTGATAGCTAATATAAAATAGGCATTTGCCACGTTATGTTAGGCGTCATCCTTCGGATCAACTTTGCCTTTTGCCCTGAGGCTCCAGAACCATCATTTTTGATACACAAGAATAAACACTGGATTTTTGGATAGCCATTCCCCCTTTCCTGTAGCCCCTCCCACCTTCGCTGTTATCCTTCACTGAGGAATGAAATGTGCCTTTTGCACGTTTGTTTTCAGGAAGGAATCATTCTTTTCTTACCCTCCTTACTTTGTTTTTCAAGAATGTTTCATTATTTAGGACCAAAAAAGAAGATATGGGTTAAGATGTTTAGTTAATACATCTTTAACTACTTTCCCTACAATCAACTGCCTAATTGTAGAATTATTTACTTAACTGAAACATATTTAGTAATGAGTTATGTGTGTGTATATGTGTATGTGTATACATGTACACTGGGGATAACAAAAAAATGTGTACATATTTTAACAGATGTTAACACTTTGTCAATGTTGCTCAAACAATAGTTCACCATAATCAGAAGTGTCTGGATGCTGATGGTAACCACTTTGAGCACCTCTTGTAATTGCAGAAGTCAAGTGTGACTCGTATTCATCTTTTGTTATCGGTATATGTTAATACAGTTTTTTCCTTTCTTAAAATGTGTATATAATTTTTTGGTGCCATATATAATATATATACATATATATACATATATATATATATATATATATATATATATATATATGTATATATATTATATGTAAAATCTTCCACTACCACTCCATGTCTCTCCTAGCCCTATTGCCATCTGTGAGGCATTGTAGAGCCTAGATTTCAGATTCAAATGTTTAGCTATACTAAACTATACTATACTATACTGGTATGTAGATAACTGCACAATTCACTTGCCTTCTTGATGCTGTTGTTTCTCCCTATGTAAATTAATAATAATAGCAATTATTTTTCAGAGCTGTTTTAAAGATAACATATATATGTGATTGTGTAAAGAGTCCAGCACAATGTCTGGTATATAGTGAGCGATCAATAAACATTAATATTATTATTTTTTCATAGATTATAGTAGGTGTTCAATAAATATTATTAGTTACTATTATTACTATTATTATTCTTCTATGTCTGTGACCACTTACAATTTCCCTCACTATCCTAGCAACAATGCTTTATAAATACCTCCACATAATTTTATTTGTTAAATAGAAAACTAGACAGCAAGTAATACACTGGTGAGAATTATCCAAGATGATTCATATATAATTATTGTATAAAGTTCTCAATAAATAAAAGTATTAGTTTTGTTTGCCAATGTATTGTTGTCAAGGCTTGCTGTGCACATTTTTCTTCCCTAGTTACTCTAGCTTTTCATTTTACCTTTTCTTTTAAAATCTAGTTAGGCTAATCAACTTAGCTTTTCATTTCTAAAAGAAATATAAAACCACTAATAATATGAAAATCATAGTTCTGCCTATACTGTCCTTTGTGACTTTGGCCAGGTTATTTATCCACTATAAGACCTAGTTTCCCAATCCTACAGTGAAGGGTCTAAATGAGATCCTGAATGTACCTTTCACAATTTCATACAGAAATGATTTTCTGGAATCTGTTATGTAAGTGGAAGCCATCGGTCAGTCTCCATTCACCACAAAAACATGTGACCACTTCTTTGCTTTCAGAGTTTAATTTGAAATAATCCAATGAGAATTCTGGTAAAAGAGGCACATGCATTTGCAAGTCAAATACCAAATATCCCTGCTTTAAATACAATTCTTAACTTCCTATATTTTCTCCATTTCCAATTTTGGCTGCCTGGTACAACCTCAATATAAAGGGCAGAGTATACTTTGTGAGGATCTCAGCATAAGTCATTTGTTTCATTAATGCCATTGTAATTTTTTTATAGTGTTAGCCTAACCTTATTATATGTAGAAGTAAAGAGAGTCATAATCTGATGAGCTATAAAGCAATACAGTTTTGTCAAAAATGGATTTGTTCAGAAAAGGCAGTTAAGGTTGCTTCTGTTAATACATGGTGTATAGTGACATCTATTGGACATGGTGTGTACTGAATGACATACAGCTAAAATCAGGATTCTATGGGTGTGGTAAGATTTTAAATCTAGTGTGAGGAAAATGCATTAAATGGAAATAGGAAAATATAAATTGAGTGCTAACACAAAAGGGGGTGTCTCCCTGAAAAATTAAAGTTTCCCCATATATATCCCACAAAATAAATAGCTTCAAATTACTGAGCAAATTGAAGGAGAAGAGAGAAATTTCCATGGTAACCATATAAAGGAGAATTTTT
>NW_017732275.1:616681-621139 GCF_001890085.2 Hipposideros armiger
AGAATATCATGGCATTAAAAATACTTACCAGGTAAGGCCTGACAATTTCAACTGGTAAAGCTACTATGAGCCACTTGTAGATTTAGAGAGTTTATTACTTACATGGATAGCAAAAAAGAAGTATAAGTCAAAGGAACCAGCTCTTTGGGACCTTGCCCAACACACTAAAAAGGATGACACTGAAGAAAAAGACCTGAATAACTTTAACGCAAGTTGTGGAATGTCTTGTTGCTGAGGAACCAAATCTAGCATGTAGCTAAGTAATTTTATATTCTGCAGCTCTGTACTGAGGCGGGTGAAGCAGAACGCCCCATAACTCATCTGACCCAGGAAGTGATGAGAACAGGCTCATAACAGCCTTCCAGGGAAGGTAAAGAGATGGATGGGCAATGGCCTCAGAGGAGCTCCTTAAAAGCCTCCCACACTGTTATGTACCTAGAAGGTCATAAGGTATACTGCCTACACTAAAATAATCTACAGTTCAAACCACTGTCTATATGAATACATGCAAGGTCATCAAGGTAGCCCGAATGAACCATCCCACTAAAACTGTCCTATATGAAAAATACAGGAAGGAAAGTAGATATACAGATAACAAATAAGTATATGAAAAGATGCTCATATCATAAGTCATCAGGGACATGCAAATTAAAACAACAATGAAATACCACTACACACCTATTAGAGTAGGTGTGTATCTATTCTAGAACACTGACAACACCCGTGGAACAGCAGGACCCCTCATTCATTGCTAGTAGGAATATAAAATGATAGTCACTTTGGAAGACAGCTTGGCACTTTTTAAAATAAAACAAAACATACTCTTGATATTGTGATATAGCAATCACGTTTCTTGGTATTTACTCAAAGGAATTGAAAACTTATGTTCACATAAAAGCCTTCACACAGATGTTTATAGCAGCTTTATTCATAATCGTCAAATTCTGGAAGCAACCAAGATGTCCTTCAGTAAATGATTGTATCAAACTGTGGCACATGCAGGCAATGAAATCTTATTCAGTGCTAAAAAGAAATGAGCTAGTAAGACACAAAAAGAGGAGGTATCTCAAGTGCATATTACTAAGTGAAAGAAACCAATCTGAAAAGGCTATATATTATATGATTCTGATTATATGACATTCTGAAAAAGGCGAAACTATAGCAATAATAAAAAGATCAGTCATTGCCAGGGGTAGGAAGGATTAGAAAGGAAAACAGGTAGAGCAACAGAAGATTTTTAGGGTAGTGAAAATACTCTATATAATATTATAATGACAGATATGTGCCATTATACACTTCTCCAAAGTCACCGTATGTACAACACCTAGAGTGAACCCTAAGTAAGATAAACTACAGATTTTGAGTGACCATGTGTCAATGTAGGTTCCTTTATATCTATAAACCAATATTTATGTATTTATAAATATGTGTATATGCACAGGTTAGTATAAAGACATAATCTTTGATTTGTCAGCTGACAAGACCTAATAGAAATGACACAACAGTAGCAACAAGCACACCAAATGCCCAAATCTTGATTTCTAACATCATTCTCCAATAAAAGGAACCAGAAATCCTTGGGGAAAATGGCTGAATCTAGGATTAGGTTAAGAAATATACAAGATGAACCTGAAGTATCTCAGTACCTGAAAGTAAAAAGTACCTAAACACACAATCAAACAAACCCCTTTGCATTAATGGGAGCAGGTCAAAGGGACACAGGAGCCAACTGAAAGAGCTCGAAAAGGAAAAGCCAGAATAATTTGAGCAACAAAATAAATAAAGTAGATTATAGCCCAAAGCATAAAATAAAGATTCATGATTTGCATTGATATAAATAAGCTGAGTAAATGAGGCAACAAGACAGATCTCCTGTGAAGAATAATTATGTAATTAATTCCAAATAAATTATGTAATACTCCACAGTAAAGGAAGTGGAACATAACTCCACACTCCCCAAGTGTGGGCTGCACATAGTGACTTCCTTCCAAAGAATGCACTATGGAAAAGGAGAAAAGAGTAACTTCATTGTGAAGAAACATGATAAACAGTACTTCAGCCAGGTGATAAAGGTCAACATCAATATTCATAAACCTTGTTGATAGCCTGTACCTTAGATATCTTAGATGTGGTGTGATAAAAGTGGCACGTAATCTCTGTGATTTTCTCCCCAGCCACTACAAAAAACAAACAAATAAACACCAAAACCCCAGTCTAATCATAAGAAAAATATCAAACAAAATCCAACAGAGAGTGTCCAATAATAATCCTGATCAGTAGTCCTCAAAACTGTCAAGGTTATTAAAAACACGGAAAGTTTGAGAAACCGTTACAGCCATTTTGGAACCGAAGAAGACATAACAAATAAAGATAATGTGGTAACCCAGGCAGCAATAGGACATTAGATAAAAACTAAAGGACTCAGTAAACAATGGACTTTAGAAGGGGAGATCCAAAAGGCTGAATAGATAAACACTGTGCCTGCTTCCTTCCAAGAACAAATTAAAATTACAACTAAATTATAGAACAGTCAACCTGGAGAACCACCTGAAGTCTGGATGAACAGACATTTTATAACTAAGATTATAAAAAAGAAGCCACATCGAGACTGGTAGGAGGGGCAGAGGTGCGCAACTGGCCAACCCCAAACCTCCATTTGGCAGTTGAGAAGGAAGAGAGATATCTCTGCCGCAGAGGTTTCCCCAGAGAAGCAAGAGACCCCAGCCCCACACAGGCCTCCCCAGCCCAGAATACTGGTGCCAGGAAGAGGAGTCCCACAACATCTGGCTGTGAAAAACAGTGGGGATTCTGACCATCGGGGTGAGATAGAAGGCGACGGAAAACCCAGGCGTCCTCTTAAACTGCCCTCGCACAGACTGTCTCACTCGCAGGCACTCACCTTGGGCTCCAGCGNTTTTTTATAGTGTTAGCCTAACCTTATTATATGTAGAAGTAAAGAGAGTCATAATCTGATGAGCTATAAAGCAATACAGTTTTGTCAAAAATGGATTTGTTCAGAAAAGGCAGTTAAGGTTGCTTCTGTTAATACATGGTGTATAGTGACATCTATTGGACATGGTGTGTACTGAATGACATACAGCTAAAATCAGGATTCTATGGGTGTGGTAAGATTTTAAATCTAGTGTGAGGAAAATGCATTAAATGGAAATAGGAAAATATAAATTGAGTGCTAACACAAAAGGGGGTGTCTCCCTGAAAAATTAAAGTTTCCCCATATATATCCCACAAAATAAATAGCTTCAAATTACTGAGCAAATTGAAGGAGAAGAGAGAAATTTCCATGGTAACCATATAAAGGAGAATTTTTAAAAGGAAAAGGTGAAGAACAGAAATAAAAAGAGGCTGACCAGAAAGGAGAATAGACATGGCAAGAAAATAAATAGTACAGATGTAGTTCTGTAGTTAAAATATCTGTGTAAAATATGATTTGATTCTTTAAAACAATAATACTAGCAAAATAACTGTGGCTATAATTACAGTTATACTATGGGCTATGTCATATAAATTATATTTTCCATCTAAAACTATTGCATCACAGACACATCTGAAGAAGTAGTGACCACATAACATAGAGAGGTTAGAGTGGACTGGTCAAGGGTGTGGTTCCAACCCAGGTCTCCTGTAACATTTGGACCTTCATTATCTAACCCACAAAAGAGAAGGGAGATAATAAGGCAATTGCAAAGGCCAAATCCAGCTCTGAAGTTTTCCAACTTTAAGTTTAAAATAGCAACTTTTCTTTTTTAATGATTTTTATGATTAGCAGTTAACGTGATGTGCAGCCTTGTGCAAAATACAACCTCTCTGTGCCATTTTCCTCACTTATAATTGCAGGTGTTTGGGCTAGGTGACCTCTAAATTGACATCTCTTAAATAAGATTACTCTTAAACACTTTACCATGGTGCCAAGCCCAGTTTAGGTCCTGGATGAATTAAAATTCTAACTTGAAGTAGAGTTAAGAGAATCGGTGAATCCAAGAAACATAAAAACATAAAGGCTAGTTATATTAAATATGAAAATATATCCAAATATATTTATATGAGCCTGAAGAGGATATTTTGGTTTTCTAAAAATCTATGTTTCTGCACCGCTTCTGTTGTTTAGTCAGTAATTGGGGACAGCAACAGAAATTGTAGTGGGCCTCTGAAGGTTGTGTCCCCTGGCCAATCCTACTCCCAATCAGATTTGAAGTTCGGACTAGTGGCATAAAAGAGAAGGTAGTCTAAATTCCTGAGTCCAGGTCCCTGGATCTACCCAAAACCTTTATAATTTAAGCTTAGGTTCATTTTGAAACATAACTAAATTGCATTTCCTATACCTGTTCTGAAAAAGATCCACTTTAGTATAGCAAATCCTACTATCTATTTGCAAACTTTACTATACCAATTCTGGAGAAAGCTTCACGTTACTAAGATTTCTTCATATTCGCCAAAAGA
>NW_017732275.1:629541-630731 GCF_001890085.2 Hipposideros armiger
CATTTTGATGGTTGCCAGGTGGGAGGCGGGTTAGGGGTAAGTGAAAAAAAAGGAGGGATTAGGAAGTACAAATTGGTTGTTGCTCAAAAGTATTGGGGATGTAGGGTATTTTTATAAGGAATATAGTCAATAATATTGTAATAACTACGTAATGTGTCAGGTGGGTACAAGATTTGTTGGGATGATAGATGGGAGGGGGTTGGGGGTAGGGTGTAAAAGGTGAAGGGATTAAGATGTATAAACTGATAGTTACAAAATAGTCATGGGGATGTAAAGCAAAGCACAGGGAATACAGTCAATAATATGGTAATAACTACATATAGAGCCAGGTGAGTACTAGACTAGTCGGGGGGATCATTTCTTAAATTATAAAATGTCTAACCATTATGTTGTATACCTGAAATAAATATAAAATAATATTGAATGTGAACTATAATTGAAAAATTTAAAAAGGGTGAAATGGTCAAGGGGAATAAGAGATTCAAATCTCCAAAATAAATAAGTTATAGGGATGTAATGTAGAGCATGGGGAATGTAGTCAATAATATTGACTGTAGTACAATGTTAGATGGTGCTGGACTTATAGTGATCACTTCTTTAGGTATATAAATGTTGAATAACTATGGTGTACACTTGAAAATAATAAATATAATGTCATATGTCAGCTATATTTTAATAAAAACCTTTAAAAAATAAATAAAATAATGAACTATGGACTTTAGTTTAAAAATGGCAGGACATAACAAGAGAAAGAAAATCATGAAAAAGAAGACTAAAAAAAAAAAAAGAAGAAGACTAATGTGATTAATTTGTGTCCACCAAGGTTTTGAGAAATGTTGCTCCTTCATTTCTCAAAATCTTTAGGTTGTGTCTTTGAGGTGAATACTTTTCAAGCCATTTTTATAGTTAGAGTTATATTATGTTTTAGATAGACACATATTTGGAATCTAATAAACATAAGTAGGTGATTATGTATGCAGGCCAAAAAAAAAGAGATAAATATACTAGAAATTCCAAATACATCCTCCACCAATTAGCTATGATATGGAAATAGGGCATTTGTTACTTTTTCCCTCTGCCTGCTGGAAGCCCAAGGAGATTTTTCTCTAATCTCACTGGTTCTCACAGTGAACCCGTTAGAGCTCCAGGAGTAAAAAATAAAAAAAGAGTGGCTAGGTACCTCTGACTGG
>NW_017732275.1:639246-640967 GCF_001890085.2 Hipposideros armiger
CTAAAATGACTATTCTTTTGAAATAAAAGCTTTAAGGACTCTGTAAATATTCAAGAAACATTATAAGAAAAATATTAATAAAAGCCTAAAGTAGAAATTATAAATTGTATCAGAAAAACATAGCAGGGCTGGTTGATGTGAAGGTTGAAGTTGCTATTATTCATACATTCATATTATATAATATTAAGAGGAATAAAAGAGGAATCAGGTCTTTTTTTGTTAATGTGGAGGGAAAAACAGGGTTTTTAATTAAGAAAAGTGAGTCAAACTAAAAAGATCCAGTTTTGTAAAAGCAATCAAACCAAAGCTCTGTATATGTGCATATGTATGTACATAATTTTGTGTGGACACAGGATAAGAGGGAATATAAAGCTATTAACATCATTTTGATTATGAATGAAAGAGGAAAGTAATTAGGGAGAGATCATTAACTATTTACCCTGACTTGCATTATTTCACTCATTACAATGATCACACAATAAGGAAAGTATTAATTAACTAGTGATTATTTATTGCTGTGGAAAAGCATTCAGAATCTTTTGTTTAACAGCTACTATCTTCAAGATACTGTGCTACAGTGGAGAATTTAGGGCACATATGAATTCTACCCTCAAAAAACTATCCATCATTTTTCCATTTCTGTCAAGGAGAGTCTAGGCTGCTGTAGACCAATAATCTGGACATTTCAGGCTTTGGATAGTTATAAACTTTGGGATTAAAGGACGGTGAGCTCGATATTTAGTGCAAGTTTTTAAATTTTTTCCCTTGATGTATTTGCCAATTAACATGTATGATCTGATAGGCAGAAAAGCTGGAAAGCAAATGGTAGCTCAGAGCCTGAGAAATTGGGCAGAGCTTCTGGTCATTTCATAAGGTTGATGGAACAAAATTAGATTTCAAAGTGATCAAGGAAAAGGATATTAGGCAAACTCTTCAGGTTTTCAGTTGACGCCTTCGAAGGGTTACAACCTAGGATAATAGGTGAAAAGAAATAGATCATCCTTCACAAATAGCAACATCTAAGTAATCATAAGGTTAAAGCTTAAGGTTATTCACCCCCAACCTAGCCTGGCAGAAACAAAATTGAACCTTCTTTGGAAGGATATAACATCAACTATAACATAAAAATACTTTTTCCATACACAATGTTTGGCATTAAATCAAAATTACTAGGCACAAGAGATGACAAATTATATGAAAAAAAAATCAAGAGAAAAAAACAGAAAATAGAAACAGAACTAGAGATCATTACATTTGATTTGTTACGAACTTGTGTGATGACACAGAACATATCAGAAGACTACTAAAAACTAAAACGATCAAATAGAAACACTAGCTCTGTTATTGCAAAGAATATAACAATAGAAATTTAACAATAAAAACATGAATATAACAGCTGAAGGCAAATTTATTTAAGGCACAGAATATATTCAGTTTTAGTAAATATTCCAAATGATAGGGGAATAAAAGAAAACTTAAAAATTTCAAAGGACTGAAATTACATGATGAATATCTTGCAAAACAGTAAAATTAAACTAAAAAAAATAGTAAGGAAAACAGGAAAAGCTCTAAATATTTGAAAATTGTGGGATACACTACTAAATAGTCCATGGGTCAAAAAGAAATAACAAGGATCATTATGAAATATGTTGAACTGAATGGCTATGTAAACAGAGTATACATTTATGGAATGCAGCTATTTCCTAACACAGGGTAAAAAA
>NW_017732275.1:643307-646606 GCF_001890085.2 Hipposideros armiger
GGAAAAGTGTATTTTGATCATCATCTCACATAATATTCACAATTAAATTTCAGAGTTGCAGATGGATTGAAGATTTAATATAAAATGTAAAACAATAAAGCCTATAGAATATTATATAAGAGCATTAATTTATGAGCTTCTGCTGGGATAATTAAAACAAATAGAACACAGAAAATAATAAGCATTAAAGCTACACATTTTCAGTCAATTAAACACAATGTTAAAAGAGTAAAAAGGATGTTATATGATTTTTTTTACCCCAATTTAAAAAATAAGTAAAAAGGCAAGCCTGAGAGTGGGGAAATCTATAACTGACAAAGTCCTCATTAAAAAGACTGAAAATTCTAAATGTTGGTGAAAATTCAGAGCAATTGACTTCTTATATTCTGCTGATGGGACTGTAAATTAATAGTATAACTTCTTTGAAAATTGTTTAGCAGTGTACACTAATGCTGAGCTGAGCACATGCCTGCTCTCTGATGCAATAATTCACCCCAAAGTATGTATCCAGAAATGCATACATGTGTTCACCAAAGGACTAAGGGCATCTACAAGAAGCAGCAGTATTGAAATGATTAAAAATTTGAAACTACTCAAAGGCCCATCTACATTTATACATTAGAATGGATAAATAATTTATGGCATATTCACATAATAGAATGCTATGCAGTGGTGAAAAATAAGTAAACCACTGCTATATAAAATTATATGAATGAATGTCACAAATATATTTTTGAGCAAAAGAAGCCAAAGCCATAGGTACATTCAGTATAATTCCATTATATGAAGTTCATAAAAATGCAAAACTAAATCTGTGGTTCGATGTTAGGATTATATTGACTTTGGCAACAAGGGTGTGAATGATGATTTGGAAGTGACGTGAAGGAAGATTTCAGGATGCTGGTAACATTCTAGTTCTTGTTATACAGATTGGTTAGATCATTGACCATTAGGTGCTTATTCTTCAAGCCATACATACTTGCAATTTCTATACTTTTCTATAATATTGTTCACTAAAAATATTTAATAAAAATAACTCATTCTCAGAGATAAGGCATGTGCATGATGGCAGGAGAAAATAGAGCTGGGGACATCAGGAAAGGTGGAAATTGGAAAGAAANTTGTAGTAGTCTCTTAATGTTAGTTGTTTATTCCGCCATTTCTTTTCCCCTTCTGTTTGCTGAAATAAGTCTGTAGGAAGGAATTACTCATTCCTTAAATGTTTGGTAAAAATCACATGCAAAACAGTCTGGGTCTGGGGGTCTTATGGTTCTTTTAAATATTGATTCACATTATATTTCTATATAAATCAATTAACTTGAGATTTTTAGGTCTCTGCATTCAGCCATAAAATAATATTTTGCAGTTTTCATAAAAACTCTGGGTGTTGCACATGAAACTTCTCTTTTGGGAGTGCTCTTTTTTCCATGTATCTTGCCAGCTAACTTTTATCATCCTTTAGTTTCCTTTGATACTTTTGTTCGCAATCAATAACTCTCATCAAAAGGTAGCCATTGCATATTAAAGAGAACTATGTCTTCCAGAAAGCCTTCCTTGATTTAAGTTAGATTAGTTGTCTGTATGTTATGTGAGCACATGGAATCCTGCACTTCTGTTCTCTAATTCTTATCACACAGTATTGTCATTCCCTGCAGACTCGCCATTATGTCCTACTAGACCATAATCCCCTTGAAAGCAAGAATTGTATCCCTTCTTGTATCCACCATGATTAAAATATATGAAGTCCTTAAAATATTTGTTAAATAAAATAATTATTCTATAGTACTCTAACTAGGTTACGGTGCTAAAGAGGGAGTGATTGGCTTTCCCCCTACCTTTGCTTTAATATTGACATTTGTGAAGATTTTAATTGTTCAGTGTCCACTTTAAAGCAGATAACCACTACCATCTGGTGGCAATTACATGAATTACAGCCAATAGTCTCAAAGTGCCTCAGGTGGGTGTGTTCTTTTAACCTTTCGCTATAACATTCATCTATAGCTGAATGATATTTCCATGCTGCTGACCATAGCGTTCGACTTTACCCCATGAGCTCAGTGTTCCAGAAAGGAAGTTTAGGAAAACAGATGTACATTTTTCTGTATTTTTGTGTTTTGCAAGAATGAATAACAATAGGAAATTTTTATACTTTAAGAATTTATTTTAATAAAATGTAGCACTTAAACTGTATTTACTTACAAATATAAATACTGTAATTATTTTTGACACAGTTTGGAGAACAAACTTGAAATCAATTAACGCAGTAAAAAGGTTAAGCCAGTGGTTCTCACTTCAGGGTTTAGGGAATCAGATTAGTGACGAATATTGTAATGTATTCTAAAATGATGTTGTAGATATAGAACGGGCCCTGCATAAAATATTTGCCTGATGCCTTGCTTACTCTGGAGGTGAGCCCGAGCGGTGGTCTTATTTGTCAGCATCTTCACTAAGCAAATAAGGTGTTTTTCAAAATACATAAAAGGTCAACATGAACACAGTTTTTTAAAAAAAACATTATGGATGTATTCAGTGGTAAATTTATAATTATATATTTTACTCACAACCTCAAAGTTCAAATATTCTTTAAAGATATTTTATTAGGTGAATACACACTTATTATTGTTATATTTCCCCACTGAATTAACTTTTTCATCATTATGAAATGTTCTTCTTTAGTTATAGCAATTCTCCTTTTCTGAAGCTCTATGTTGATATTAATATAGCTATACCATTTCTATTTGATTATTTTCATGTCAAGTCTTTTTCTCTCTTTTCACTTTCAATTGATCTATGTCCTTATGTTTAACGTTTGTGATTATTACTCCATCTGCTCCATTGGTTCTGGCTTATATGTCAGGTAGTCCTCTGGAGGTGGCCACACCGATCTTCTCTGAAGGCTTTCAAGACCATTACTTTATCTGTTGCCTTTAAGAATGGGTGGGCCAGGGGGTGAGGGGTGGTAGATGAGGGTAAAGGGGACCAAATATATGGTGATGGAAAGAGAACTGACTCTGGGTGATGATCACACAATGTGATATATAGATGATGTATTACAAACAACAAACAAGCAAAAAAAAAAAAGAATGGGTGACATTCATGCTATCCTGGTTTGACCTTCAGCTGTGCAATACAAGGAGAGATAGTCCTTGTGAAAACAGGATGCTCTTTTTGTTCTGCTTATGGGCCCTTGTCTGTCCTCTCTGCTTATGGCCTAGTAGGGAAGGCATTGAATGAGATCACATTCTAGGAATGCAGTGATTATGGCCTAAAGTGTTGCAGAGAAGGCCCGGGTAGACAAT
>NW_017732276.1:0-4949 GCF_001890085.2 Hipposideros armiger
TTTTAAAAATGCCCAGAACAGTTGTGCAGCAGCTTAGGAAGTAATCAGTCCAAACTAAAATAATAAATCTGAGAGCTCTAAGAATAAGTCCTCAAGAAGTGAAGTCACATTAATAGCCTGCTTAAGCAGCATGATGGTCTTGATGATAACATGAAGTTATATGCTTCTTTTGTTCACAGGAGAAAAAGACAAAGCCGAAACTGGAGTTGTGGCAAGGGAAGGGTGGTGAGGAACATGGAGAACTTGAAAGTAAAAACATCACAACCCAAATTTGAAGCTAAGTGAAATGCAGGGTGATTTTGAGCTGTTGTAAGTAAAAAGAATCCATTTGACCTTGATGTTTGGAATGTTCTATTTTGTGAAGCTCAGTTTTTGTGTCATTTCCTTCCAGTTGCTCATCAATGTTCTACACAAAATCCTATTTACATGAATCATAATATTGTAAACACTTTTTACTAGTGTCCCATTCTTATTGTGAAAAGCTTTCAGCTTTTCACTGTTGAGTATGCTGTTAGCTGTGGATTTATCATATATGGCCTTTATTATGTTGAGGTACATTCCCTTTATATCTACTTTGTTGAGAGGTTTTAATCGTAAATGATTATTGATTTTGTCAAATAGTTTTTCTGTGTTTATTAAGATTATGTGATTTTTAGCCTTCATTTTGTTAATATGGTATATCACCAAAATTGATTTGCAGATATTGAACCATTCTTGCATCTCTGGAATGAATTTCACTAGGTCATGGTGTATGATCTTTTTAATGTATTGTTGAATTCAGTTTACTAATATGTTGTTGAGGATTTTTGCATGTGTGTTCATCAGGGATATTTGCCTGTAATTTTCTTTTATTGTCCTTGTCTTGTTTTGGTACCAGAGTAAGGCTGGCCTTCTAAAAATGAGTTTGGAATTATTCTCTTCTCTTCAATTTTTTTGGAAGAGTTTGAGAAGGATAGCTATTAAATCTGTTGTTAGTGGTTGGTAGTATTCACCAGTGAAGCTGTCTGGTACAGGACTTTTGTTTGTTGGAAGGTTTTTTATTACTAATTCAATCTCCTTACTAGTAGTCTATCTATTCAGATTTTCTACTTTTTTATGGTTCAGTCTTGGAAGAGTGTATTTTCCAGAAATTTATCCATTTCTNAATATTCCTGGCCCCATTTTTCAGATGTTGAAACCAAGGCTTCAGAGACCTCCTGAAGGTTACACAATAGTAAGTGACAAGGCCAAAACTAGAATCTTAGGTCTTCTGACTTCTATTTTCTAAAAAACTATTCTAAGCTCCCCCCATTTCCTAAAGCTGAAATCTATTCAGCTGGTAGGTTATCAGAATAGAGGGAACATAATCCTTTGAGAACTTAATAGATCCTTATTTTCTCTTTTGCTATGTGAGGAAAGGAAGTTTTCCTTAAAATTTAGCATCCAGGCAAGCACAAAAGCCAAGGGAGTCAATGAATGCGGAGAGGTCTGTCAGCAGTAAGTTCAGCCCAGATGGCAGAGAATAGCTGAGATACTATGCCATCTTGTTCCTGGCTCCATGGTGTGCCAGCTGAATAGAGCATTAAATAAATAGTAAGTCTTCCTTATATCCTGAGCAAGAAAAATGGTAGGGGCTTCCCACCAACTTTCAACAAATGTGGATTGTTTTCCAAGAATAAGGAAGCCCTTAAAATCATCTGTCCATGAATATATTTTTCAAAAATCAAGAGATTACTATATATATATATATATACTAAGACTTTGATACAAGATGACAGGCTAAACAAACCTTTAGCTCCTCTCCTTCCTCAAATTACATTGACATGACAGGAAAGAAGAAAAAAAGGGAGTATATCACATAAAGGAAGCCTTCAGAAATTTGATAGATTTATGGGAATAAAGAGAGCAGATGAGATTGTGCTGGAAGATAAAATAGAGAATAAGCAGCAAGAGCCCAAAATGTACAGCAAAGAAAGCTGTAGCTATAAGGTTGGAGCCATTTTGGAGCACTCTAAGTTCAAGGTCAGCAGAAACAAAGTGAGAAGGAGAAGTATATCAGAAATCAGCATGATGAACTGAAGACCTATTGCTGGAATATTTGGTGAGTCAGGAGCACCCTCACCTTTATATTTGGAGAAAAACTGTAAGCTGGAGGACTACTTCTTGGGAGGAAAAAAACCCAAAACAAAACAACAAGGTGCATTTGATGCATTTGCTAAAAAGAGAGAATGATCTCTTTGGGGAGGACCAAGCCTGCTGTTTCATGTGTTGGAACCTGGGTACTTAACATTTTGCCTTCCCTGTATTCATTCCCCTTTCTTTTAAAACCCCAATCTTACTTTGGGAAACCACTCATCTTGCATTGGTCTTGTCAATCAAGAAACTGAGGGCCAAGGTGCATTCTTCTCTTGGTCAAGGTGCTATCTTCTTCTGACCCAAATGAGGTAAATCAGGTCATCTCTCTACCAGATTGGCACGAAGACTAAAGAGGCTCAAGTTTTTTTCTTCTAACCTGAAGAAATTGCTGGTTCCTAAACTTTGGTTATTTCTAGAGGTAAATCCCCAGAAATGTTCTGGCTCCTGTCCTGCCCCGATCCTGGTTATTCCACTTTACTCCAGACTTTATATGCTACCCCATATCTTTCCTGTGAGTTTCCTTTGCATCCAAGTGACCATGACTGATACATAAACCCAGAGTCCAGTACTTCTCAATCAGCATTTATCTCCTAACCCATCTAGCCTACAGCAAAGGCAACCAATCCACACACACTAGTTTTAGACTGACCATGAGAGCTTCCATTTAAAGGAGCTGCAGACCTCACAATAGTGGGAAACCAGTGGAACGAAATAGAAGAATCTACATGATCAAACACCTGACCTCAAGTGATACAGCTAATTACGTGACAAGGAAGGCAACCTAAAAATAATTTTAATCAGTATACCCAGAGAGATTTAAGACCACATTGCCTAGAAAACCTNCCATGAGCAGCTGTCCAATGGCCAGCGAGCGACTGCCTCACCCAGGAAGAGTATAATGATAATACCAACATGGGCCAGTGAAGCGACATCCTCCACAACTAGACTGAAGACAAAAGGACAGCAACTTGTCTGTTCCCCTTCCCCGAGTCCCCAACGCTGTTCCCCTCCCCCAATTCCCCAATAAAATCTTAAAAAAAAACACACACACATCAAAAGAGGGTTTCCAGAATGGTTTCGGAAGGGGGAAGGAACATGGAATAAGTTGTTTTGGAAACGAGGGGAAGTATTTTTAGGGGGATCAATGGAAACGTGTCTTTTACTGTAATACTTTTTTTGTATTATTTTAAGTTATTTTACTGTAATGATTCATTTAGTCCCAACCACATGTATGAGAGGTAAACATTACATCTTTCAGGTGAACAGGCTTAGAGCTATGGCAAAAATAGGTGCAGTTTGAATCCAGTTCTGATTTAAAATCTTGTGATTTTTTTCAGTATAATGTAATACTTTTTAAAAATTTAAACATTCACCATATTGTTTGATCACACATTGTACAATGGAATCTTTCTCAGCCATGGAAGGAAATATGCCCTGGCTGTCTATGGTTGCATGGATGGACCTGGAGGGTATTGTGCTGAGTGGAGTATGTCAGACAGAGGAAAACAGATACAATGTGATTTCATGCAATGGAATCTAAAGAACAAAATAAACAAAACAAAAACAAACCTATAGATACAGAGAACATTTTCATGGTTGCCAGATAGGAGGGGTGTTGGGAATGGGTGAAAAAGAAGAAGGGATTAAGAAGTACAAATTGGTTTACACAGTAGTTGTGGGGATATAAGATATAGCATAAATAATCAGTCAATAATACTATAATAATTATGTATGATGTCAGAAGGATACTAGATATATTGAGGTGATAGATGGGAGAAGGTTGGTAGGCTGGGTGAAAAATGTGAAAGGATTAAGAAGTACAAACTGGTAGTTACAAAATAGTAATGAGGATGTAAAGTAAAGCATAGGGAATATACTCAATAATATAGCAATAACTATATATAGTGCCAGGTGGGTACTAGACTAGTCAGGGGGATGACTTCTTAAATTATATAAATGTATAACCACTATGTTGTACACCTGAAATTAATATAAAATAATATTGAATATAAACTATAAATAAAAAATTTTAAAAGAGGGAAAAAGATGAAAAAAATAAGTGGTCCAAATTTCCAGGTATAAAACAAATAAGTCATGGGGATGTAATGTACAGCATAGGGAATATTGTCAATAATATTGTGATAGCATGGTATGCTGTCAAGGTGGTTGCTAGACTTATCATGATGATCACTTTTTTAGGTATATAAATTTTGAATGACTATGGTATACACCTGAAACTAATATGATATTATGTTAGCTATATTTTTAATAATAACCTCTGAAAATCAAAACAAATGAACAAACAAAACAAAACAAAAACATATTCCTAGAAACAAAGAACAAACTGATGATTGCCAGAGGGAGTGGGGTGAGTAGATGGGTGAAAAAGGAGAAAAGGAATATAATCATAATATTGTGATGACTTTGCACAGTGACAGGTGGTTACTAGACTTAGTGTGGTGTTCACATAGTAAGATATATAAATGTCAAATCTCTATATCGTACACCTGAAACAACATAATATTGTATGTCAACAATACTTAAATTAAAAAAAAAAGGTAAGTAAATCAGTAACCTGTCATATCTGTTAAAAATAGATAATAAATGGAATATATGATAGAAAAAGCAAGAATGTTACTTTTAGATTAAAAAAAAGATGGAAAGACCAAGTCATAAAGTATGATTACGCTACCTTTGAGCTGACACCTATGGTACCTCTAAATTGGCCAACCATTGGTGGCATTCATAATGATCCCATCCTGGCCCTATACATGCACAGATAAAATTGAAAGTGATTGGTCAGCTAACTAATGAACAATAAGTGTGGCCAGGAG
>NW_017732276.1:10799-12595 GCF_001890085.2 Hipposideros armiger
CCAGCCATTTCAATCTTCTTAAATTTGTTTTGTGGCCTACCATGTGATCGATACTGGAGGATGTTCCATGTGCATTTGAGAAGGATATGTATTCCTGCCCCTTTTAGATGGAATGATCTGTATCTGTTTATTAAGTCCATCTGGTCTAATGTGTATGTAAAGCAACTGTTTATTTACTGACTTTTCTTTTTTAGGTTTTTATTAAAATAGAGCTAACATACAATATTATATTAGTTTCAGGTGTACACAATAATTATTCAACATTTATATCCCTAAAGAAGTGATCAGGGGCTGGCCGAGTGGCTCAGTTGGTTAAGAGTTAGCTTAAGAGCGCGAGCTCTGAGCAACAGGGCCGCCGGTTGGGCCAGTGATGTTGCGCCCAAGCTGAGCTGCCCCTCAGCTCATCCTGGTGGCAGGATGGCTCAGCTGGTGAGATCACGTGCTCCTAACAACAAGACTGCCTGTTCGATAGTGGGCTATGGCCACCCGCAACTAAGACTGAGCTTGGCACCTTGAGCTGAGCTGCCACCCGGATGGCTCAGTGGATAGAGCATGCGCTCTTAACAGCAAGGCTGCTGGTTCAACTCCCACATGGGATTGTGGCTACACCCACCCACAGCTAAGATTGAACACAGCACTTTGAGCTTAGAGGCCATGAGCTGCCAACGGGCAGCCAGATGGTGACTGGCGCCTTCCACAACTAAGACTGAAGAACAACAACTTGGCTGGTCCCCGGCCCCAATTCCCCAACACTGTTCCCCTCCCCCAATTCCCCAATTAAAAAAAAAGTGATCACCATAAGACCAGCAAAAATCTGACACAGTACTATGCTATCAAAATATTATTGACTACATTCCCCATGCTGTATATTACATCCCCATGACTTATTTGCTTTATACCTGGAAATCTGAACTTCTTATTCCCCTTCACCTTTTCCCCCCATTTTTAAATTTTACAATTACAGTTGACATTTAATATTATTTTGTATTAATTTCAGGTGTATAGCATAGNCTCAGAATTCACAGACCACAGGGTTATTGTCTTAAAACATAAATCTCAACTTGACCTCTCCCTTGCTCTTAGGATACAAACCACAATATTTTTAGAGTTCTGTAAGTCTCCATGAGGCACAGCCCCTGCCTCCTTCTCCTCTCCTGTCTCCCTCCATGCTCCTGCCACTCCTCTTTCTAGGCTATTCAAATACTCTCACCTCCTTTCAGTTGCCAGAAAATGCCAAGTTCTTTCCTCCCTCAATCCCTGGGCTTGAAACTCTCCTTTCCCATCTCTTCCAAGTTACGTCTTATCCTTCAGATCTTGGCTCAAACATCACTTGCTCAGGAAAGCCCTCAACCCCCAAGGGTACACTAAGTCATCTGGTGTTTACTTTGGGACCTTCCTGGACTTTTCTATCTTAGGAATTACCACAAGTTCAAGAAATATTTATTAAAGATTTATTGAGCATTCTAGGCACTGTGGATGCAGCAGTAGCAAAACAAAATCTCTGCTGTCATACTGTTTATTATCATTCTGCCATATTAACTTAATTGGTTGTTTGGATAATGTCCATCTCCGCCTTTAGTCTATAAACTCCATGATAGCAAGCACCATATTGATTACTCAACATTACCTCTCTAGCGCTTTCACTGTGACAGACACAGAGAAGATATTTAGTGAATATTTGTTAAACAATTAAATGGCCTTTAGAACCAACATTCCTTCCAGATCATACCTTATCACTAAAATCTGGTTTCTGCCCCAGATTCATACTTTTTCTAGAGCCCATGTGCTGAAGACAA
>NW_017732276.1:13951-15012 GCF_001890085.2 Hipposideros armiger
TCTCTTACTATCCTCATTTTTTGGACTCTTTTTTCTTTTTGCTGTTCTGATTGGGTGTTTTCTGCTACTTCATCTTCTGAATCAGTGATTCAGTACTCTGCTTCGTCTAATCTGTTGATTTCCTCTAATATAGTCTTCATTTCAGTTTTATAGTCTTTATTTCTGACTGACTTTATTGTATGTTTTCTATCTCCATTTTTATGTTTCCTATCTCTTTCTTGAAGTTCATCCTGGTATCACTGAGCATCCTTATAACCAGTGTTTGGAAATTTGCATCTGGTAGGTTGTTTTTCTCCATTTTGCTTAATTCTTTTTCTGGAGCTTTGTTCTGTTCTGTTATTTGGGAAATGTTTCTTTGTCTCTTCATTTTGGCTGCCCTCTGTGTTTGTTTATATGTAAGGCTGTTATGCCTCCCAGTCTTAGTAGAGTGGCTGTATGTAATACGTGTCCTGTAGGACCCAGTGGTGCAGTCTCCTGGTCACCAGAGCTGGGTACTCTAGGTGAGTCCCTTATGTGGGTTGTGTGTGCCCTCTTATTGCAGTTGAGACTCAATTGCCATTTGCACATCAATGGAAGGGACTGACCCCCAGGCTGATTGTTTGTGAGGACTAGCTGTGACTACAGTGGAGGAGCTGTTGTGCAGGGGCTGACCCTACAGAGCAGCTTCGCTTTAGCAGGGCTCTGGTGGCTGCCCAGTCTGCCCTTTGGGTGTGTCATCCTTGGATGTGGCTGGGTGATGCTCTGGCCCAGTCTGAAGCTGGCCACTGAGTCTGAGTCTGCCAGTCCTGGGGCCTCCTGGGAGGGAAACTGTTGCAAGCCAAGTTCAGCCATAGTCTGTGCCCTGCCCAGGACCACCTGGCATGAGCCACAAAGCAATCCAGAGATGGCTGTTGCCCATGCTGTGCTTGGAGGTGCCTTGAGAGGCCAAGCCATGAACAAAGGCCAGCTATGTTAGTGGTGGGTTTAGGACTGCTCAGACACATGTATGGGACATGTTGAAGTCAGGTACTGGTTGTTTGGGGTTTGCAAACCTTTCAGAGATTTTAAGAAAGACTACAACA
>NW_017732276.1:16982-17923 GCF_001890085.2 Hipposideros armiger
GTCTGATATACGTATAGCTACCCAAGCTTTCTTTAGGTTTTTGTTTGCATGGAACAACTGTTCCATCCTTTCACTCTGTGTGTGTCCTTACATCTAAAGTTAGTCTCTTGTAGGAAGTATATAGATGGGTCTTGTTTTTTTAATCCATTCAGCCACTGTATGACTTCTAATTGGATAATTTAGCCCATTTACATGTAAAGTAATTATAAATAAGTATGTACTTATTGTCATTTTGTTAATTTAGCCCATTTACATTTAAAGTAATTATAAATAAGCATGTACTTATTGTCATTTTATTAATAGTTTTCTGGCTGTTTTTCTAGTTCTTCTCTATTCCTTTCTTTTTCTCTTGCTCTTTTTTTTGTGGTTTGATAACTTTCTTTAGCATTAAGCTTGATTCCATTCTTTTTATCTTTTGTGTATCTACAATAGGTTTTTGCTTTGTGGTTACCATGAGGCTCTCATATATTAGCCTATATGTATACTGGTCTACTGTAAATTGCTAGCAAGTTAAGTTTGAACACATTCTAAAACACTATGTGTTTACACATCCCCACCCATGTTTTATGTTTTAGATGTCACACTTTATATATTTTTATTTTGTGCATCCCTTAACTAATTGTTGTTGTTATAATTATTGTTACTAATTTTGTCTTTTAATCTTCATATTAGCTTTGTAATTGGTTAATATGCTATCTTTATTATATATTTATTTTACCAGTGAGATTTTTACTTTCTTATATTTTATCTTTTTATGGATACTATTTATTTGTTATTTTATTTTTTTAATTAAAGTTTATTGGGGGTGACAAATTTTAGTAAAGTTACATAGGTTTCAGGTAATACATCATCTATTTTCTTGTTATAAATCAGTGCTCTTTCTTTTCATCTTAAGGAATTCCCTTTAATATTTCCTGTAAGACCGATTTAGCAATGCTCAA
>NW_017732276.1:25658-31254 GCF_001890085.2 Hipposideros armiger
AATAGCTGGGGTCTGATCAGGCCTGTGAACTAGGGTCGAGAAGGCTAAAAGGAGTCAGATGGGCAAGGTGCAGACTGGCTGACAAGAGAAAGGGTGCCAGGCAGGCTGCCATCTTCAACCGCAATTCAGGCAAACCTGCAGTCCAAACTAAGCAAATTATTTTGAACACCATCTCTGCACCAGGAGCTGGGGAGCTGAGGCTGCTTTAGTGCTTTCTGATGAAGCCTGGATTTGTCTGAGAACAGAGAAATGGGCTAGCAGGAAGTGAGAAAATCAGGGCCACAGCTGACCCACAAACAAGAAAGCAGCTGAATATTGCAGGACTGGGTATGGGCTACTGGTGTTCCTGTAGCCAAGAGCTCAGAGTATGCTATCACTGACTGGTGTTGGGCTACATACACTAAAATTCAATCTTATATAAGTAATACTGAAAAAACATTCCCAAGTGCCAACCTTGTCTCTGGCAGTTTTTCCTCATATGCTCGTGTTTTCAGTTTGTAGAAAGTTCACAAGCTATCAGTAATTTAGTTTTTCAGCTTTATCTATCACTTCTCCCTCACACAAACTCTCCATGCTGGACAAACCCAAGTACATACAGATCCTCAACAAAGGTTTCCATTTCCTGCCTCCACCGCTTGACCTGCGAAGTTCCACCCTTCACCCAGTGCCTTCACTTACTCCCACACATCAGGTTCCCAAGGGCAAGCACAAACACAGACACACCACTGTCAAGAACTATAAAGGATCTGAGATTTTGCCCTACTTGTAAGCTCACAACTGAATCTACTACAATTTCTTGGATGCTGGCAGAAGACACGAGACTCCTGGGACAGAGCTATAGAGGACTTTATGACTCATGGGATAGCAAGCAGCCTGAGCGTCAGCATATTTGGCACTAGGTTCCCCAAGCTCCAGTTCCAACAGGGCAACATGAAAAGGGCCACTTGCTCACACAGTGAGTTGTACTACAGGAGAGAAACCCAATGCTTAGGAAACCTGAATCTTACATAGTGACCAGTGAGCATGCCTATCCCTTGTTCTGGAAGGAGACATCATTGCTTTTTTCCAGGACTGTTTGCTGTACAAACATCATTGAAAACATAGTACCAGACAAAGAGTAGCCAGTGCCCACTCATAAGACATGCAGAAACACAAGAGATACATGGGGAACCCCCAATAACCCCAGAAGTTATCAATAGAGACTTTGGTGACAAACTCACTTCTGTTCAAATTCTAGAGCCTCTTCTTACTAGTTGTGTGACTTTGGACATGTTTTTTAATTTTACTGACCTAGTTTTCTCATCCATTAAGTAGATATAGTAGCATCCACCATAAAGTTGTTGTAAACAAAATTAATGATATCAGTATCATGCTTAGCAGAGTGCTTATACTTGTGAAGTCTCACTAATTGGCCACCATCATTACTATTACTACTATCCAGCTATTCAAATTCCATACATCTTTAAAGCCCAGCATAGCTGATCCCTTTGTGGAAGCCCTCTCTATTCTACCTTCCTATTTCCCACCAACCACAGTAAACTCAGCCTCCCTTCTAAAGTTACTGTCCTCTCCTCGGTTAAGGATGTCCCAAAGGGGATAACTCTTGCTCTGTTAAGTTTTCTCATTTTAGGTGTGTGTGTCTTGTCTTCTGAACTGGATTATTCCATTCTAGAGAGCAGGGGTTCAATCTGCCTCTCATTATCCTCACGACATGCAGCATTTTATCTATACACACTCCAGAAAACTTTGACAGAAAGATAACTGAGAAATATTACATTCTTGGGCAATTAGGCCCCTGTTAGCCATATACACATATAAAAAAATGTATCTGAAAAAAAACTAAGACAGAGGCCCTTCTCAGCAGCATGGGGGTGAAGCCTGGCCTGTTGCTGAGAGCTGCCAGCCCACCTCCCTTCACCACACACTCTCCAACTCCTGGACCTGGAGCCAGAGCCTCCCCATGACTCATCTCCAGCACTTACAGGAGGGGCCTGTCAGAAACCCTAGAGGAGTTGTTCCCTTGGGAAAGGGAGAAAAATCCTTGCCACAGGAGGAACTTGTTTGAGAAGAACCAGTAGATTCAAAGTCAAAAGAAAATGTTATCCCCTGGAAAGCAAATTTCCAGTCAATCTCTGCAATGGAAAACAAACCCGCTGTGATTAAATTCCATGACCCAGGGTGGCAAAACACATGTGCCTCTAACCCAGCTGTAAACTGGTATGCTAAAGACATGTTCTTGTGGGCATTTTAGTATTTAGTAACCACCTGACCACTGATTAAATCCAGATGTGCACTGTAGCTTTCTCTGGTCAGCAAAGAACAAACAGGCCTTGCCAGTCATATAGATCACTCCCACCCCCATCCCCAGGGCTGGGCGTCTGAGCTGCCACACTGGGGCTACAGCAGGATCTGGGGCTCTGCATCACAGCCTCTTACATCCCAGTCAAGGACTGACCAGGTTAAGNCCTCCATTCCCAGAGAGGGTCCCAGCAGCTCTGGTTTATGCTTTAAGATTAATTAATGAATCTCCTTCACTTATGGTGTAGGTACTTTTTTGCTGCTTTTGTACTGGGTCCCAGGGTGAGCGAGTCTATGTGCAAGACCTATAAAAGCTGAGTCTCAGTTTCCTACAGTCCTTTGGGTTTCCTGGATGTAAGCCCTGTTGGTTTTCAAAGCCAGATGTTTTGGGAGATCATCTCTGTGGTGCAAGTTCTTAGGGTTGGAGTCTCTGATATGGGGCTTCAAACCTTCCTGAATCAGAAGCTCTGTGTTTTTGATATCCCTACCACTTATGAGTCACATCAGGGGTCAGTGTTTTGGTGAGACTGTAACTCTGCGTCTCCTATCCATTTTTATGTGACCTTTCTATCTTTTGTTGTAGAAAAACTGTTCAGCTAGGTTTTATGTCTTTTTTGGAGAAAATTTTTGTACATGTAGCTGTAATTTTGGTGTATCTGTGGAAGGAGGTGAGCTCAGGATCTTCTTATGCCATCATCTTGAACCTGACCTCTTGAATTACTCTAAAAATGCTAATAATTGAAAATGAAAACCTCTGTACCTATGTCTATGCATGATCATAAAGGTTTACCTGTTAATAGTTTTACATCAAACTATTAATTTAACAACTTATTGTATGGTTTATTTATGTTCTAAGATTTTATAACTAAGAATCTCATTGTATAAATCACCAAGTAGATGATGAGAGGCAAATACAATGAAGTAGCTAAGACCTCAGGCTTTGAGGCCTTATACATGTAAGTTTGAATCCGGGTCATGTGGCAAAGGCTACTTATTGAGACTCTGTACCCAGTTTTCCTGTCTGTACAGTGAAAACATTAAGTCTACTACTTCCTAGGATTATTGTGAGAAGCAAATATAATAATGCATGTAAAATAGCACATTGCCTGGAACATTATAAGTTATTTGCTATTATCCTCATTATGTTGAGGGTGAGGCCACAACTTATAATACATTTCATGTCCCCACAAAAGGCCTAGTATTCATCAGGCCCTCATTGAAATCTTAGTGAATTGAATCAATTATAGCTACTGGAGATAAGAAAAATGGAGGAGGCAGGGGAGACCTAAGTAAAAACAGTCAATATGTTCAAAGGGAAGCAATGAAAAAAAAATAGCCCCAGCTAATATGAACCAGCTACTAAGACTTGCAGGGTACCTACAGATTTACTAACAATTAGTCCCTTATGAAAGGTTTTATTTATTCCTTGGGAAGATTCTGAAATTTTATCTAATGACCTTGATTTTGTCCCAGGTCTTGGCAATATTCTTCTGGCATTCTCTATGAGGCTTCAGAACAGGCAAGCCAGAGCACAGCCCTCGAGAATTTTTCCCCAAAGGAAACCCAGCAGTAGCTTCTCCATTGTTAATTATTCAAAGGTTTTTCAAGAAGAGATTGCTTAAGGAATAATTCTGCTTGGCTTTGTAAACAGCCCTGAGACCGTGGAAGCAGAGCCTGGCTGGTGTCAATAGCCAGTTCTGGAAGGAATCAGCCCTAAGGCTGGGGAGAAATCCAGAATGACCAACATATATGATGGCCTCTGTAACCCCAGATTTTGACAAATCCAGAAGAAAACACATAGGGCTTGAATTCAGGGAATGTAAATTCTGATCCGAATTCAGGCATCCATAATGTCTGAGCATCTTCAGTGAATTTTCATTCATTTATTCATTCAATATTTGTTGCTCACACCATGCTAACTACTGGAAGTACCAACGTGAATAAAAACTTATCCCTAAATCATATAGATATTGTTAAAATGTAAGAAAATAAACCCAAAATGGTGTCATTTATGCTCAACCCCATGTCACCAAACTGAGTCTTAATGAGTTTTGGCTCTCCAATTAAGATAATCTTTAACCAGTCAATCAGGAATCACCTGATCGGCACTAGTTAGGTAATCTGCCTGACAGATTTGTGCTATCGCCTAAAGGAAAGTGACTTTGCAATAACCAACCTGCTTTTTTGCCTAGTATAACTTCCTTATTTTTGCTCCCTTCTGCTACTCAAAGTTTTTCATTTTGTACAACTCATCAGAGTTCTTATCTGCTAGCTTGGATGCTGCCTGATTCAAAACAATTTTTGGTGAAATAAACTCTTAAAAATTTTAATATGCCTGTTTATCTTTCAACAGGTGCGAACAGTCCAAAAGTTAACTAGAAATGAACCATGATGGAAATTGATCCAAAATACCAAAGACAAATATGAAAAAGTGAGAGAAATATTTGCAAAGATATGACAGATAAAAGCTGACATATAAAGACAGATTATACATCAGTGAGAAAAACATTGATAACAATGTGTAAGTGGACAATGAACACAAGCAGACAGGTCTGTAAATGAAAAAGAAAAGTGATGTTCAACTTCAGCAATAATCAAAGGAATGCAACTTTGCAATAATAAAAACAACACTCTGCTTATCAAATGGCTGAAATATGTGTGGTATAGGGTAAAGGGTAACAGGTACCTCATGGGCTGCTTGTGGAATGTAAACTGGGTCAATGTTTTTGAAGCGCCATTTGAAAATAAATCTCAAAAGCTTTAAAAATGTTTATATTCTTCGGCCCAACAAACACACTTGTAGGCATATATCCTAAGGAAATATACAAATATTTATGTACAAGTGTTCATTAGAATTCTATTTCTAATAATATAAAATTGGAAATAACCTAAATGCCCTACAATAGCAAATGTTAAATAAATTATAGTTCATTAATACAATGAATTAGGATACAGCCATTTCTTCAAATATTTTTCTGCCCCATCCTCTTTCAGAGATTCCAATTACACATATATTATAGACCACTTGAGTTGTACCATAACTCACTGATACTAAGTTCTTTTTTTTCTCTCACTATTTTTTCTCTGCATTTCCAAAAAGAATTAATGCCCTAGTATTTTTAGCCTGGCTACAACATGGGGAAAGTGGGCCTTGGCAGCTAAAGCAAGTCCTCAGGCAAAGAGATGTGGTATTGGCCGTTGGAAGTAGGACAGGCATAAATGGAAATAGTGAGGGCCAAGGAGATAGAGAGCACCAACGGCTGCTCTTGTCCCAACACTGCCCTTTCCTAGTTCCAGA
>NW_017732276.1:34249-35186 GCF_001890085.2 Hipposideros armiger
CTCCATTAGAGTAAAGAGCAGTTATTACTTGCTTACCATTGTATCCCAGAATCTAGCACATGGTGTGCTCTTAATATCTTAATAAATATTCACTGTTTGAAAAAAAAAACAAATGAATCAATGACCTCCTAATATAAAACCTTTGTAAGGCTACTTGAGGCTTGGTATAACCAGCTAGTTTCCTCCTAAATGCTAGCTGAGACAAGATTGATGGCTTGATGAAGAGAAGAGGAAACAAATCTACAGTTCCATTTTGAGGAGGGCAGGTTGAGGTGTAAAGCCAGTGGATGTATAAAAGTCCAGAGCATCTGACTCAAATCAAGAGACTCAAGTTCAATGAAATGGAAGAGCACCAGAGACCCCCACACAAACTCTTCCTGGCCCACAATTCTGTGTAGGACTTGCCTGTTCTGCCAAACCAGGGCCCAACCTCCCCATGGAGCAGCAGGTGTTTTCCAGGCAGGAACTTTGCTGTCATTGCCCATGTCCTTCTCCTTCACCAAACACAACTTGTGAGCTATTAATTTTCTTTCAGAATGCAGGGAGCATGCCAAGAACTTCCTGTAGCTTATGAGTCATGGTCCCTGAGCACAGAACATCTCCCAAGGGAAGCGAGGGCTATGGAGCATCTGAGCCCTAAGGGAAGCTCTACCCAAGGGTATACTGACCCAGTAGAATCACCCAGGAAAGGCCCTACATATAGGTGCTTGGATAAATCTTTCAGGGTGCCACAGAAACCTCACTTGGTGGTCAGGGCAGAAAGAACTCCAAGCAGGCAGGAAACCAGGTGCTGACCTGGGCATGGGTAGTATGACGTTTGTTTTCAGGAGCTTGGGCTTGACAGAGGTAATTGAATGGGAAAATGCATGTGAGCTTGTTCTGCAAGCTGTAAAGTACTGTTACTACTAGTTGATACAGTTAAACAAAAATTAGACAT
>NW_017732276.1:37746-40283 GCF_001890085.2 Hipposideros armiger
GAATGTGCATACTGAAAGAATTTCTTCCAGCTGGTTCTTATACATACCTTTCCTGCCTCCACATGAGAATCACTGATACAAGACTTTTCTCCTCTAAGAGTGGTGGGTGGGATGAAAACGACTGGCCATCCCCTGGGTATAGGATGGAAATTCAGAATCTGAGGCCTCATTATATAACTGTGATTGTAATTTGAAATTGGTGAGCATTTTAAAGTTTGAGAAGCACTGTCTAGAACACTCTGCAAACAATAAGAGTCACACCCTCACAAAGTCTTGTCTGTTGTCATGGCTTCATCCTTTATGAATCCAACAATTACTAGGAAAAGTCCTTTCTCTGAGAACATTCTTACCTTCATGAAACCAGGCACCAGGGGGGAAAAATAGCTTCCTTTCAAATTAAGGTATCTGTTACTGGTCATAAATAGCACTCAGTCAGTCTAGCCTGCCTGCCTCAAAGCCTTGACCAAAACATATTAATGTGAGGTGCAACCAAGAGTGAAATACCAGGCATCTGAGGAATTCATCCCCTCACCTCCCTTTCTACAAGGGCATTGGAGAATGCAAATGCTCCTTTACTGTAGCTAAGAGGCATCCCCACAATCTGCTATGTTGGTAAGCTGTCCCTGCTGATGTTTCTCTCAGGAATCCCACTTAGCACAAACATCAGGTGATTGGCATTGTGCCTGGAAAACAACCTAAACATGAGTGATACGTCCACATTTTGATACTGCAAAGTGAATGAAACAGCAGGGGCCTAATTTATAATTGCTCTACTTCTGGCCTGAAGGACAAGCAAAAATGAGTTTTGGAAGCTGCTTTGGGGACTGTTAGTTGCAGAAGCTAAATGCTGTCCCATCTCCCAAAAGATACTGGCATTGAACATTAACCTCAGATATCTACATAATAATTTTTTCTTGCAGTTTTAATTTAGAACATGAGAGACATTATCTCAATTGAGTTAGAGATTTTGACTATCTCTAAACAAGAAAACTGTTTAGAAAGCATTATGTCCTTTCAGCATGGTCTTGTCTTATTAGGAAAGGCATTTAAAGTGTCTTGTCCTGCACTGTTACTCAAGGTGGTGATCCAGCCTCAGGTTTACTCCTGCCTTGTTTTGATCTCATGGATATCTTCATTTTGATCATTCCCCCCCCCAATAACACTGCCTCTAAAAGAGGAGCAAGAGAAAAAGAAGGTTAGCAAAGCTGAGTTAGTTAAGTTTTATTTCTTTGGATGTCTGGGGACAATAGTGGACAATATTTCCATTTTTCATGTGATGCTCCTCCTCACGTCAGAGAAATCAAACTCACAGGGGATTTGATATAAGACAGCAGATGAATTCTGAGACAAGTTTAAACAAACTTTAGAAATTAATACCAAAAAACATTCATTCACTCTTTCCAATAATGAGAAGTGTAAANGATTTCACTGGATGGTAGTCATTTAATACATTTTACACTAAAAACAAAGACAGGTTTATTGTGGAAGAGACATGCAGGGGTAGGATTGGAATGCTGATGTAAAAGAAGTCTGGGCCAAAGACACCCCAATGTCAGTGAGGCAGATGGCACAGATGGCCAAACATAGCCATGCTCCTACCCAATACTGCAGCTGAAGTTTGAAGGTACCATCACAGTCTCCCTTGGAAAGCAAGTACAAGCCTGTGATCCAATCCTGGTGAAAGTCCTGAGGAAAAGTCTCCTGGGAGAGGCAGGGGTTGAGGAGTTTCATGGGAGGTTATTTCCTCCCAAATAAAAAGAGATCCATGGGAAGAAATGCCCTCTTTTTTAGCCATGTGACCCTGTACACCTGATGCCTAGGCAGCAGCAGCCATTTTCTGAACCCAAAGACATGGACTCGACAATAAGCCAATCTCCAAAGACCCCTGAAAAGATGGATGGAGGAGACCAGGTTATCCAGCTCCAAATTAACCAGCCCTAGAACCACCAACTCCAGGAATCTTTGTCTATGAAACACTAAATCTTATTTGTGTAAGCCATTTTTTGTTTGGGTCTTTCTATACTTGCAGCTGATAGAATTAGTATGGAGGTGGCAAGTTTAGATACATTTTCCATGTCTCAGTCAAGGTTCTGAAGTCTTTCCTGGGTCTAGGAGACAGAAGAACGACACACAAGAGTTGTTTTAATGCTGATGGTCACTCTGGTTTTCTGAGCTCTTGTTTATTGAGCTCTTACCATGTGCCACATCCTGGGTTTACCTTATTTAATTCTTCTAAGAACCCGATGAGTGGCATTATTATCCTCAGTAGTTTGTGAATGGAAAAACTGAAGCACAGAGAGGTTAAATAACTTGCCCAAGATCACTAATCCAGTTCATGGTAGAGGCAGGCTTTGCCCCATGCCCCAACCAGCATAACACCACAGTGACATAACATACTTCAATGACTCCTCCACACTGCCACTCAACTTTTCAAAGAATTTCAAGAGCCCTGGAAGGCAAGGAAGTTTTCCTACACAAAAATAGGAAGGGTTCTGTTAAACATTTCCCAGGGAGTTATTTCCAAGAAGCTCCTATGC
>NW_017732276.1:50401-65486 GCF_001890085.2 Hipposideros armiger
TGGTCCCACACCCGTGTGTGAACATTAAAAATCAGGACAGATATCTCTGCTGCGGTGGTCACCCTCCAGAAGAGCGAGGGGTCCCAGTGCCACACCAGGCTCCCCAGCCCAGGGTTTCGGTGCAGGGGAGAGAAGCCCCCATAACTTCTGCCTGTGAAAACCAGCAGATTGTGGCTGAGTGAGACAAAGGGCAGGTGCAGTCCCAGGTGCTGGCCTTACTCCCAGATGGACTCACTCACTCTGAGCTTCAGTGCTGGGGCAGCTGCTGGAAAAGCACCAGGGACTTACAAGGAGGAACTGAATTATCTGGCTTCAGGACAAGGGTGGAAGGGCAGCTTTCTACCAAATGGAGGACCTGGCAGGAACCACTGAACCCTTCCCTTATTGAGCCCTCCTTCTTCCTGGCATGTAGACCCAGGGGACACAATGTCTGAGTCGCTATCAACCTGGCTAACACCATTCATTCGCACCACCCTGGAGATTCTTAGACCACACCCCGCCCAACTTTCAGGCATACCCAAGCCATTTCCAGTGGCTTTTTCATACAAAGCACCTGCCTTGGCTAATGCTGCAGACTTCTCCAAAAGCTCACAAAGGTTCACAAAACCCAAACAAGCCACATCTAGCTTTGGTTTGTCCTGTAATTCTGGCAGAGCAGCCCTAAGTCCAGCACTACCAGCAACCAGCTTCAGTTCACAGTGTGGCCTCTCAAGACACCTTCAAGCACAGTGTGAGTGGTGGCCATCTATGAAAACTTTTGTGGATTATATAAGGTGGCCCCAGGCAAGGCACAATCTTCAGCTCTATTTGACCTACAGTGGATTCCCTTCCAGGAGTCCCCAGGGCTGGAACACCAAGTGACCAGCTTTGGACCAAGTTGAAGCATCACCCAGCACCCACCAAAACTGACAGACAAGACAGGCACCAGAGGCCTGCTAAAGCAAATCCTGCTCTGTAGGGTCAGCCTCTGTACCGCAGCTCCTCCCCTGTAGTCATGGCCAGTCCTCACGAAAAATGAGCCTGAGGGTCAATCCCTGACATGGACATGCAAATAGCAACCAAGGCTCAACTACAACAGGAGGACACACATAAAGCACACAAGGGACACACCTGGAGTACCTGCTTCTGGTGACCTGAGAGACTATGCCACAGGGACCCACATAACACCTACTATATAAGGCCACTCTACTAAGATGGGTAGAAATAACAACCCTACCTAATACATAGAAACAAACACAGGTAAGCAGCCACAATGGGAAGACAAAGGAACATTTCCCAAATAAAAGAACAGAAAAAAGCTCTAGACAAAGAACTAAACAAAATGGAGACAAGAACTATACCAGAAACAGACTTCAAAACAGTGGTTATAAAAATGCTTAACAATCTCAGGAAGAACTTCAACACAGAGATAGGAGACATAAAAATGGAGATCTGAAAACATTAAAAAGAACCAATCAGAAATAAAAAATACAATAACTGAAATGAAGAATACATTAAAGGAAATCAACAGATTAGATGAAGCAGAGGATCAAATCAGTGAATTAGAAGATATGGTAGCAGAAAACACCGAATCAGAACAGCAAAAGAAAAAAAAATCCTAAAAAAAATATAAAGGCTTCTGTGACAATATAAAGCATACCAACACTTGCATCATAGGAGTACCAGAAGGAGAAGACAGAGAGCAAGGAATTGAAAACATATTTAAAGAAATAATGACAGAAAACTTCCCTGGTGAAGGAAATAGACATACAAGCCCAGGAAGCACAAAGAGTCACAAACAAGATGAACGCAAAGAAGCCCACACCAAGACACATCATACTTAAAATGCCAAAGGTTAAAGGCAAAGAAAGAATCTTAAAAGCAGCAAAAGAAAGGAAACTAGTTACTAGGGAGTTCCCATAAGACTATCAGCTGATTTCTCAACAAAAACTTTGCAGGCCAGAAGGGATTGGCAGAAATATTAAAAGTGATGAAAAGCAAGGACCTACTACCAAGAATAATCTTCCCAGCAAAGCTATCATTTAGAATCGAAGGACAGATAAAGAGCTTTCCAGACAAGAAAAAGCTAAAGGAGTTCATCACCACCAAACGAGTATTACATGGAATGTTGGAGGGACTGCTTGAAGATGAAAAATAAAATCAAACATATGAATAAAAAAGTGGAAATGACTACATATCTATCAACAATTACTTTAAATGTAAATGGATAAAGTACTCCAATCAAAAGACATTGGGTGGCTGAATGGATAAGAAAACAAGACCCATGCATGTGCTGCCTACAAGACTTACTTCAGATCAAAAGATGCATACAGTAAAATGATGGAAAAGATATTTCATGAAAATGGAAACAAACAAACAAAAAACTGGAGTAGCAATACTTATACCAAACAAAATAGACTTTAAAACATAGGCTATAACAAAAAACAAAGAAAGACCTAGTAGTCCTGCTTCTGGGTATTTTCTGAAGAAACCCAAAACACTACTTCAAGGGGACATGTGCATCCATATGTTAATTGTAGCATTATTTGATTATTTATTCATCAATTCAGGGACACTCATGTTGAAGGCAACCTGGGTGTCCCTGAACGAATGAATGGATAGTAAAGAAGTGGTACATATATACAATGGAATATTACCAGCCATAAAAAAAAAGAATGAAATCTTGTCATCTGCAACATTGAAGGACCTGGAGGGTATTGTGCTGAGTGGAGTCTATCTGACAGAGAAAGACAATTGTCATATGATTTCACTTATAAGTGGAATCTAAAGAACAAAATAAATGAATGAAACAGAAATAAACTCATAGAGAACATTTTGACGGCTGCCAGATAGGAGGGGGGTTGGGGATGGGTGAAAAAGGGGAAGGGATTAGGAAGTACAAATTGGTTGTTACACAGTAGTCATGGGGATGTAGGGTACAGCATGAAGAATATAGTCAATATTATTGTAATAATTGTGTATGGTGTCAGGTGGGTACTAGATTTATCGGGGTGATAGATGGAAGGGGGTCTGGGAGCAGGTTGAAAAAAGTGAAGGAATTAAGAAATACAAATTGGTAATTACAAAATAGTCATGGGGATATAAAGTAAAGCATAGAGTATATAATGAATAATATGGTAATAACTATTTATAGTGCCAGGTGAGTACTAGACTAGCCAGCGGGGTGACTTCTTAAATTATATAAATATCTAAACACTATACTGTACACCTGAAATTAATATCACATAATACTGAATGTCAAAAAAATACTTCAACACACACTGTTAAAATGTGCTTGTTTCATAAAGCAGGATTACAGGATGTGTCCCACTTTAGGCTTGAAATCTTGTATGGAAGATTGACTATTACAATCTGTGGCTATTTAATATTATATACCTGACAACTGGGACCCATAACTGAAGAAAGCCAAGAGCTTGATATTTTACTTGCAGACTGTCATTTCTCCAAGTAATGTGGGTTCAGTGGCACATACGCAGCAAGAAACATTGTGGGGAAACATCTGCTGTATTCTCTACGCTGAAGGCAAGGAAGGAGTGTATTGATTGGTGACTAGGCTATTTCTACTGTAGGCTATGTTCACTTTGCCATTGAAATCACCCTGTGAAGAAGATAAAGGTCAGAGGTTTGTGGATTCTTCCAACTTGGCCTAGAAACAGAGTTCAGGTTCCAGTTTGTCAGAACTAGACACACCTGGAACAGTCCTCTAACCAGACATAATGTAGGTGAGGGTTGCATTAGCATCAATTGGCAATTGAAGGAGCCTTTTGGCAGGTCTCCTTTAAGAAACCCACAAAAAGAAGTAAAGTGTTTAACATACTGTATTTTGGGGAGAGATAATAAATTAAAAGTCAGTATGACAAAGTAAGAACAGGAACCTTACTGGGGTAAGTAGGTAATAATCATAATTGGAGATCTGGGGAGAAAACAAATCGCATTTGGCAGCATGAAAAGAAATGATTATATGTGTCAAGGTTAAAGAAAAATCTCTCCTGCTTGAAGTGGGACTTGCATTGGCACCTAAAGGAGGCATACTACTGGGTAGGAGAAAGAAAACATTATGAACTTAGAGTGGAGAATGAATGTGGTATGTTTGATCCTTGTTGAAGTAGAGTTAACACTAAAATAGTGAGAAAGTAGTTAAGCAAGTGGGGACCAGGCTGGGGATGTTGGTTTTCTATCTTCTGGCTATGATAACATGAAAAACTGTATCTCGAAGACAACTTCACTCAATAAGCAGCTGCCTGGAACACTGCATCAGGATTCTAAAGCAGTCTTTGAACTTCTAAGAAGAATCATGATCGATTAGCAATGTGTGTCCTGGGAGTTGGATGGTGATGCACTTGCTTCGTGTCTGCTGACTGACTCTTATAATAAGAAGCACCTTAGAGGTTTGAGAGCAAAACTAACTTGATCAAACCGAGACAGTATTGATATCAATGTACCTATTACTCTCTCTCTCTCTCTCTCTCTCTCTCTCTCTCTCTCTCTCTCTCTCTCTCACACACACACACACACACACACACACACACACACACACACACACACACGCAGTAAAGCCCAGTATTTTAGTAAAGCCCAGTAAAGTATTTTAGCTAACTGATGTAGTCAGCATTAAACAGCTCATTGGTCCCCTCTCACATTAGCTAAATGTTCAGTAAATTTTCTTTTAATCTTATCCATAGATCATGAGTATGAGTATTACATCTTCCCAGGAAACTTCTGGGTATAAAGGCCCAAAGTAAGAAGAATGACAAGAGATTGATTTTGTCTGACATAAATCCTATTGACTTTACTGACCATCTCAGCCGAGCACTGGTGTCCTGGCTGACAGAGACTCCCCAAACTGGCTTTCTTCTGCCTCTTTAGAAGGATAATGTTAATAGGATTTATTTCCAGACATTACATGTCTTATTATTTCACTCCTAATTATAAAGTGTGAAATGAATCCAAAGGGATTTGGGAAGGAAAAAAGAGAATGTGGGGTTGAAATCAAAAGATCCCATATGACCCTCCTGGACTGCACTGTACTATGTCCCTCGGATCTTTAGCTTGGAATCCCCATATATCACCAACACTGAGAGCTAACATGCCATTGTTGCAATTCAGGAAGTGTGTATTATATTGCTTAGCAACCTGCACTGTTTGTGTGACTAACTCCTTGCTTGGACATATATGAGTATAACTTTGTTTCTCTGGAAATTATAACTGAGTCACAATTCTACTTTTATGAGATCAGGGAAGAATAAAATCATTATTTACCTATGTGGTTGCCTGCAGCTCCTGAAATAAAGCAAAGCTCTAGGGCTTTCAGGTGAGAGTACTCAGAAGACTACAGAGAGGACAACGAAGATGAACAAAAATGGCAAGCTTCAAGAACAGACTGGAAATAAATCCTATTAACATCATCCTTCTAAAGAGGCAAAGGAGAGCCAGACTGGGGATCTCTGTCAGCCAGGACACCAGTGCTGGGCTGAGATGGTCACTAGAGTCAATAAAATTTATGTCAGGTACAATCACTCTCTTGTCATTGTTCTTAAATTGGTCCTTTATACCTAGAAGTTTCCTGAGAAGATATAATACTCATGATCTATGGATAAGATTAAAAGAAAATTTACTGAATATTTAGCTAAAGTGTATCCAGCTATTTATATACAACCTATATTACTATAAATAAGCCTATAATCAAGCAATTCCCATTTAGGCCACACTGAAATCTACTGTCACTTTGAGCCACAGGCTGCTCCTTTGTATCTTAGGCTGTCTCTCCATTGCCCTGACACCTTCCTGTCCCATCATCAAGAGAAGTACAATCAGTGAAATAAGCCAAATGACAGTCCAGCCACTTAGTAGTTTTACACAAGTGACTCTCCAAGTCCCAGATTTCTTTAAACTAATCTATAAACTAAGAAAAATAATAATACTTCGTTGTTCTGGAAATTTAATGAGATAATATAAATAAAGCACACATCACTGCCTGGCACATAACAAATACTCCATAAATGGTAACTATTTTGTATCAGGTTGTAATCCTAGCTACATCACTTACCAGCTGTAGAAACTACTTCACCTAAATGAACTTCCATTTCTTCCTTCCAAATAGTGATAGCAATGCCTATCATACAGGATTCTTGAGAATATTAAATGAGGTAACATATATAAAACAGCCTGCTACAGAATAGGTATTCAACTAATATTCATTTATCAATGGATAAATATAACATTCCTCTTTCTACCCATTGTTCCCTCTCATGTGAATGAAGCTAATGCTTGCATAGTTGGGCTTATCAGGCTCTTTCCTCCAAAAACATAAATTTCTCTAAGTTACTATGACTTTTATAAAAAACTTAAAGAGAAGGACCATTTCTTCTATAGCTTTGTGTCCCTGGTGCCTGGCACATAGTAGATACATGACAACATAAAATAGAGAATGAAATTAATTTAAATAAAATTAGAATCTCTCTTCTTTCCCTGAGTTCTTGCCGTGCACTACTGCAAAGCAGACTCCTACTCCACCTTATACTGTATCTTGAGATCTTATTTATTGGTTTTATGAGATGGAGGTTAGGTTCAAAAAGTATAATATTGGCAGCAAAGATTAAATTCTAATTATAATTTCTTAAATTATAATTAGATTTTTTTATAATCTAAAAATTATAATTTCTTCTTCTCCTGTGATTAAGGTTAAGAAAACATTTTAAAACTTCTTTCTTTAAACTAGTTAGTAACTATTTAAACCTTTATATGGAGTCAGTATGGTTGGGGGAAGGGAAGTGATTCATGTATCCCAAAAAGTACACAAGTTGAATCATTGTGGTATGGAAAAAAATATTAGAATGTCAATTCAATTAGTACAGTAGTAAATGTGTGTAATGTATAAATAAATGAGTTCTATATATTTGGGGTGCATATCCAAAAACTGTGATGGAGTTACAACTTATACAATCAATAATGTTTGGAGATCATCCACTTAAAATATGTATTTAGGGGGCTGGCCACATGGCTCAGTTGGTTAAGAGCACGAGCTCTGAGCAACAGGGTTGCTGGTTCAATTCTCACATGAGCCAGTGAGCTGCGCCCGAGCTGAGCTGCCAACAGGCAGCAGGATGGCTCAGCCGATGAGAGCACATGCTCCTAACAACAAGGTTGCCAGTTTGACTCCCACATGGGATGGGGGGCTGCATCCCTCTGCAACTAAGATTGAACACAGCACCTTGAGATGAGCGGCCGTGAGCTGCCGACAGGCGGCCGGATGGCAACTGGACTTGGAACTGAGCTAGCTGCGGCCTCCACAACTAAGATTAAAGGACAACAACTTGGCTGTTCCCCTTCCCCAATTCCCCAATAAAATCTTTAAAAAACCCCACATATACTTAATGTAACAGTTTGCCATTATTCTTATACCCAAAACTTATGACATTTTAACTTTACTTTGAATGTGTAGAGTTACTTACATAATAGTTACATATAGTTTTTAAAGGTCCAATACCTTTATTACATTTATGGGGGTAGGGAGGGAAAAACGGAAGGGATGGTATGAGAAGAGAACAGAAGAGAAGAAAAGAGGGAAAGGAAGTGAAGGGAAGAAACGAGGGGATTAAACTTTTAAAATCTCAAGAGAATAACTTAATCATCTCATACATCCTACTAACATTTCTACAACTAACACCCCAACTGCTAACCAATGTAGAATAATACATAAACAAAACCCAAGTTTTGACAGCCAATGTAGAACAATACACAAACACTTGGTCCAAACAGAATCAACAGAGACCAGCTTCCTCCCATAAAGCTCAGTGTAGTCCTGGTTGGATATCTGATTTGCTGTTCTCTTCACCTGATGACCTCTCCTGGACTCTGACTTGCACATGGTCCTTGGCTTTTGGCTATTGAGGTTGTTTGTAATTATCTGACCCATTGCCCTCTGCTTGTCCATCTTTTAAAAGGTGTTAAATCATGACTGGAGGCACCAAGGCTGCCCCAGGCTTGTGCTGGGCAGTAGGTAATTAATTTAAATTACCTAAATGGTTAGAACAGTTACAAGAGACCCTCTTCTTAGAAGAATGGTTTTTATTAGATGTTAAATATTTTTAAAATTTCCCCCACTCTTTATTGAAGCTTGTTATTCTCCTATCTAGCCATACAAGCACAGATTTAGGTGCAGTATCTATTGTCTACAACTGCCTAGAGGGTGGGGTATACCCTACTCTCACAGGCAGTTTTGTTCCAACATTCAGGGCTACCCAAGGCCATAAAAGCTGATTTCTAGACACACTCATCATCTGGGAAGTACTCCCTGTCTGCTAGCTGAATAACCATTATTAATAAAACAGGTCACTAATGAGTCAGCTCCAGTCTTGTTTGGGCAAGTCACGACTCACAAAGTCATTTCTCAACTTGTGACCCAAGAGTTCAGTGCCAACATGGAAGAATTGCTTTCTCTTCTTTGTCACTTGAGGACCAAAGGTTCAGCCAGCTGGAATGTGAAGTTAACTAAAAACTAGAGACAAAATTTAAAATAACTTCAATGCAAATAAAATTTTTCATTTAAATTAAATTTCAAATTTTTTGTTACACTCATGTACCACTTGATGTGGATACATACTAAGAAATGCAGCATTAGGCAACTTCATCATTGTGTGAACATCATAGAGTACACTTGCACAAATTTAGATGGGATAGCCTACTATTGTAATTGTATGTGCTATAATTTTATATGACTGATAACATAGTAGGTTTGTTTACACCAGCATCACTGCAAACATGTGAGTAATGTATTACACGACAAGATTATAATGGCTTCTACATTACAAGGTGATAGGAAATTTTCAGCTCCATTATAATTTTTTTTTAAAGATTTTTATTAGGGAATTGGGAGAGGGGAACAGCGTTGGGGAATCAGAGAAGGGGAACAGACAAGTTGCTGTCCTTTTGTTCTTCAGTCTAGTTGTGGAAGACATTGCTTCACTGGCCCATGTTGGTATTATCATTGTGTTCTTCCCAGGTGAGGCAGGTAGGTTGCTGGCCACTGGACGGCCACTCACAGTGGCTCTTGGCAGCTCACATTGGCTGCCGGCCGCTCACGGTTCAGCTCCATTATAATTTTATGGAGCCACCATTTTATATGCAGTCCCTTGTTAATCAAAATGTCATTATGTGGTGCATGATTGTATTGTTAAAATGCTTTTATGACTTTTCAATACTTCCTTAAAGCTCTTTCTTAAGGTCTTCCATATCTTCCCCCACCCAATCTCTTACACTTGGATTTTGCTTTTTTGGAACATTTTCCCTCTCTTCTTACAGCTAGAATCCTGAGCCATCTGTTCCACCTGTCCAGTTCTACCCAATCATCAAGGTCTAATTCACTTCACACATCCTCCTGAAGCTTTTGCTGATGTTTGCAGCCCACATTGATCTCCCCCATCTCCCCATACTTGTAATAGACCCATGCACAGCCCCAATCAATTTATGCCACTTTGTGCACTGTTCTCCAATGATACAGGGAAATATTAATTGAGTTCAATAATTGTGAGCACATTTGCTTTCACCACACCACAAAACTCAGTACTCAATATTAAACTAATTATGTATGAAGCTATAGTCAATCAGCATATTTAGAACTTTGAGCTAAGGTTACCTGTTTCTGTGTTAATCAGAGAAGATGTGCTACAATGTCAAGAAGAGCTTTGGTATGAAGGAAACACAATGTTCCTACAAATAAAACATGCCAGATATTGAGTTATTAACTTAAACCTTCCTATATATTAATAGCTCCTGTTTATTGAACTTTTTAATTTAAAAAAAGAAGAGCATAGAGGGTTCAGGTCAAGATGGAGGAGAAGGTAAACATTGTGCTAGGCTCCTCCCATGATCCCATCAAAATTACAACCAAACTACAAAACAACCATCATTGAGAATCACCTAGAGTCTAGCTGAACAGAAATCCTATAACTAAGGCTATACAGAAGAAGCCACATCTAGACTGGTAGGAGGGGAGGAGAAGTGAAACAGACTAGTCCCACACCCACGTGGGGTGATTAAAAATAGGGAGGGATATCTCACCTGCAGAGGTACCCCTTCAGGAGGGTGTAGTCCCAGGCCCACATCAGGTATCCCAGCCCAGGGTTCCAGTGCTGGGAAGAGAAGTCCTCATAACTCTGGCTGTGAAAACCAGTGGAGATTGTGGCTGAGTGAGATGGAGGGATTTTGGGGTGTTCCAGGCATTCCTCTTAAAGGGCTACCCATGCACTTACTCACTAATGAACTCACTTACTCTGAGCTCCAGCACTGGGGCAGCAGCATGAAAGTCATCGGGGACATATGGGGAAAAACTGAATTGTCTCGCTTCAGGGTGACAGATGAAGAGGCAGCTTTCTCCCAGACAGAAGTGCTGGCAGAACCCATTGTTCCTTTGTTGAGCATGTGCAGACAGGCAACATATCTGAGTCTTCATTAACCTAGCTAACATCATTCACTCTACCCTGTTAAGTCCCTGATACACCACCCCACCCAACTTGCAAGCCATCCAACTCACTTCAGTGGCTTTTCCAAACAAATGGCCTGCCCTGGCTCATGTTTTGGACTTTCCTAATATCTCTCAAATGTTCACAAACCCCAAACAAGCAGCATCTGGCCCCAACATGTCCCATACATCTTGCTAAGCAGCCCCAATTCCAGCATTAGTGGCGGCCAGCCTCAGTTCACAGCTTAGCCTTTTCCAAGAACCCCAGAACAAGTGGCAATCACCTGCAGATCACACTGTAGTTCATACCAAGTAACTCCAGGCAGGGCACAGGCAGCAGCTAACCTTAGCCTGCAAAAGAGCCCCAGAAAACAACACACCTTGTGGTACGCTTCAGACCACATCAGAGAACCATTAAACCACTCTTACAACTGACACACCCAAAGAACAGACTTGGCAGGCACCAGAGTCCCCACTAAATTGAATCCTGCTCTCTAGAGTCAGCCACTGCAAAACAGCTCCTCAAGAGTAGTCATGGCCAGTCCTCCCAACAAATCAGCCTGAAGGTCAATCCCATTGACATGCCAATAGCAATCAAGTCTCAACTACAATAGGAGGTCAAATACAACCCACGTAAGGGACACTCCTAAAGCACCTGGCTCAGGTGATCAGGGGACTATGCTACTCGGCCCTGTAGGACACCTACTATATAAGGCCATTCTACCAAGATTGTAAGATGTAGCAGCTCCACCTAATACTAGAAACAAACATAGGGAGACAGCCAAAATGAGGAGACAAAGAAAGATGTCCCAAATGAAAGAACAGAACAAAGCTCCAGAAAAAGAATTAAACAAAATAGAGACAAGCAATCTACTAGAAACAGAGCTAAAAACACTGGTTGTCAGGATGCTCCATGATCTCAGGGAGAACTTCAAAAGAGAGATGGGAAGCATAAAAATGAAGGTAGAAAACATGAAAAACAACCAGTCAGAAATAAAAAATACAAGAACTGAAATGAAGAATACATTAGAGGGAATCAACAGTAGATTAGATAAAGCAAAAGATAGAATAAGTGATTTGGAAAATAAGGTAGCAGCAAAAGATAAGCAATTAGTTACCTACAAGGCAGCTTACACAAGACTATCAGCTGATTTCTCAACAGAAATTTTGCAAGCCAGAAGGGTTTGGCAAAAATATTCAAAGTGATGAAAAGCAGGTTCCAAGATTACCCTCCTCAGGAAATTTATTATTTAGAATTGAAGCAGAGATAGAGCTTTCCAGAATAGAAAAAGCTAAAGGAATTCATCACCAGCAAAGCAGTATTACAAGAAATCTTAGAGGGACTTCTTTAAGATGACAAAAAAAAGATTAAAAATATGAATAAAAAGGCAATAACTACAAATCTAGCAACAATTACTTTAAGTGTAAATGGATTAAGTGTTTCAATCAAAAGATATACTGTGGCTGAATGGATGAGAAAAAAAGACCCTTACCTATGCTGCCTATAAGGCATTCACTTCAGATCAAAAGACACACACAGGTCCAAAATAAAGGGATGGACTAATATATTTCATGAAAATGAAAAAGAAGAAGAAGAAAAAAAAAGCTGAGGTAGCAAAACCAGGCAAAATAGACTTTAAAACAAAGGCTATAACAAGAGACAAAGAAAGACCCAGTAATTCCACTTCTAGGTATTTATTTGAAGAAACCCAAAACACTACTTCAGAAAGACATATGCATCCATATGTTCATTGCAACATTATTTGCAATAGCCAAGATACAAAAGGAACCTAAATGTTCATCAATAGATGAATGGATAAAGAAGAAGTGGCACATATATACAATGGAGTATTACTCAACCATAAAAAAGAATGAAATCTTGCCATCTGCAACAACCTGGATGGACCTGGACGGTATTATGCTAAGTAAAATAAATCAGACAGAAAAAGACAAATACCGTATGATTCCACTTATGTGTAGAATGCAAAAAATAAATAAATAAACAAAAAAGAAACAAACTCGAATGACATCATAGAAATGGCAGTGTGAGAAGTGTTTCTTGAAATCTCCTCTGGAAGTTACAAAAAATTGAATAGCTATTATTCAACAAAGAACTGCCTGCACATCACACAAGGATGCCTGAGGGACCTGCACATTGAATCACCTGAAGGTGGACAGATCAGGGGAGTGGAGGAGGTGGGAAAGGGGAAGTGCAGAGACACGGGCCTGAGGGGCCACAGGACACAGACTGGAGATCACTGAAGTTGCAAGACAGGGAAAAAATTCAGGCTACGGGCTCACCCCCGGTGGCCCACAGTCCTACCTTAGGGATCAACATATAAGACGGCTGAATCCAGTGTTCAGGGCAGAGACCTTGGGTGAGAACAGTGGCTTAAGCCCTCATTGCCAGGCAGAAAACAGAAAACAAACACACAGAGCCTGGCTGCCTCCCCTCCCCCACCCTCCCAGAGCTCACCCCACCTCCACCCATCCAGTGTAAGAAGTGGGTTCCAGAGGAATGGTAGCAGTCAGATTAAAGAACAAAATATCTACACCCCTGAGACCTGCATGGATAGTCCCGTGCACTCTGGCAATAGGAAAAGAGCTGTATGTGTGTGTGGCGGGCGGGCGTGGGGGAGGCGGGGGAAGGCGGCAAGACAGCTCTGGGCTGGTCAGAGCCAGAAACACATAAGCCACCTGCCTTTCACAGCCCACCCACTCCCACCTTTCTGGGCAGATCCCTGCAGGGCAACCAGAGACACAGACACACACACAGACACACACACACACACAGACTCAGCATTGGGCTGCAGAGACAGCATTGGGATTTCAGAAGTTCTGGCGGTGGAGTTCTGTGAGTTTTTGTGGGATGGAGCAGAAACTGCACTGACTTTGTAGAAACCACTGACCACACCCCACAGCACCCTGGAAGCCTGACTGGCCCATCTAGAGCTGCATTTCCAGGGGCACTCTGGAAGCCTGGGAGACCAGCCCCCACCCACACAAACTATAGAGGAGGTTTGTTACATCAGTGGACAATCTCCGACAGCCTGGGGAGATTTTGGTGGTAAACAGTGACCCAAAAACTGCATCACAACCACTCAGGAGCTGATGTTGGGAATTTGCAAGCCTGAAGTGGAAGCTGACTGTAGTCTCCTTGGGGCAAGGTACAAGGTGGCCACAGGTCAAGTTCAGGTGTAAGATCTGAATCTGCATTAACATTGTAAAAACCACCAGTCACATCTCTCATTGACTCACTTGAACTCCACCCAGCCCAGCTAGTGCTGCATCACTGAGGGCACTCTCAACACTGGATCAACCAACCAGACACAAGCTCCTAGGTAACCTGCAGGTGGCAACAGGCATAGGAAGCCTTGAGCCTTTCAGTAGCTGTCTTGGGCCCAATATTGGGGGCAGCCAGCCTCAGTTCACAGCAAGGTCATCCCCACATGCCTCCAGATCCAACACAGGCAGCAGCCGATTGCATACAGCTTCGAGGCACCTACCAGGTAGCCACAGGCCAGTGACAGGCAAGGCTGGAATTGCCCTGCATGAGAGCCCCACCGAAGAGATGCCAGAAAAAACACACCCAGAAGCCAGCTTCAGACCACACTAGAGCACTACCTGGTTAGATCCACAAGCAGCACACCCGAAGGGGGTTCTCAACAGGCACAAACCAACAGAGGCGAAGACTCCTCAGAGGTGTCAGTCCTCACACAGCACCTCATACACTGTGGGCATTGCCAATCCTCATAGCTAGTGAGCCTATGAGTCAGTCCCACCTACGAACACACCAAAAGTAACCAAGGCTCAAGTACAACAGGAGAACACACACAACATAAGAAACACTTCTGGAAAACATGAGCAGGAGATTAGGGAGACAGCACAATTTGACTACAAAGGACACATACTACATAATGCCACCCAGCAAAGAATGAGAGGCATAAGTGATCTATCTAATATATAGAAGCAAATACAAAGTAGCAGTCAAAATGAGGAAACAAAGAAACATGCCCCAAATAAAAGAACAGAAGAAACCTTCAGAAATGAAACTAAATGAAACAGAGGCAGCCAAACTACCAGAGACTGAGTTTAAAATAGTGATTTTAAGAATGCTTAAGGAATTCAGTGAGAAATTCAACAGAGATAGCAAGCATAAAGGATGTAGAAACCTTCAAAAATAACCAGTCAGAAATAAAGAATACGAGGTCTGATGATTGTTCACGAAGTTGCCACCGTATGCTTATATTGGCAGCACTGTACAGACAGCTCAGTAAGGTTTCATAACCTTGATATATCAATGTCTCACAGCTGTGTTCATGTTGATGCATGGCAGTGTCTTCCTGAGTGGCATTCACTATAGTTGCGTTTTTGTGTGCCATTGCGAGAATGTCTGATCTTGAATTACAGCAACAAACAAACATTAAATTTCTTGTTAAACTTGGCAAGAGTGGAAGTGAAAACAAGGACATATTAGTCGAAGTTTATAGAGATAATGCCATGAAGAAAATGGCAGTGTAAAAATGGAATAAACATTTTTCTTAGGAAAGAGAACGCATCGCTGATGAAGAGAGGTCAGGGAGGCCAGTAATGAACAGAACTGATGAAAACATTGCAAAAATTTGT
>NW_017732276.1:69173-72033 GCF_001890085.2 Hipposideros armiger
AAAGACAGAGATCAACAGTAACACTATCATAATAGGGGACTTCAACACCCCACTGTAACCCATGGAAAGATCCTCCAGACAGAAAATCAACACGGAAACAGTGGCCTTAAATGACACGTTAAACCAGCTGGATATAATCGATATTTTCAGAGCATTTCACCCCAAAGAAACAGAATATACATTCTTCTCAAGTGCACATGGAACATTTTCCAAGATAGAACACATGGTAGGCCACAAAACAAGTCTCAATAAATTTAAGAAGGTTGAAATCATATCAAGCGTCTTCTCTGACCACAATGCTATGAAACTAGAAATCAATTATAAGAAGAAATCCGGAAAGCACACAAGTACATGGAGGCTGAAAAACATGTTACTAAATAGTGAGGGGGTCAAAAATGAGATCAAGGAGAAAATCAAAAGATACCTTGAGACAAACGAAAATGAAAACACCACTACCCAAAATCTCTGGGATGCAGTGAAAGCAGTCCTAAGAGGAAGTTCGTAGCAGTGCAGGCCTACCTAAACAAGCAAGAAAAATTTCAAATCAACAGATTATCCTTATACCTCAGGGAACTGGAAAAAGAACAGCAAAATAAGCCCCAAGGGAGTAAAAGGAAGGAGATAATAAAGACCAGAGTGGAAATAAATGAAATAGAGACCAGAAAAACAATATAAAAGGTCAACAAAACCAAGAGCTGGTTTTTGAGAAGATAAACAAAATTGACAAACCTCTAGCCAGACTCATTTAAAAAAAGAGAGAGAAGACTCAAATTAGTAAAATCAGGAATGAAAGAGGCAAAGTGACAACAGACTCCACAGAAATATTAAAAATCTTAAGAAATTACTATGAGCAATTATATGCCAACAAATTTGACAATCTGGAAGAAACAGATAATTTCCGAGAAGCATACAACCTTCCAAAGCTAACTCAAGAAGAAACAGAAAACCTGAATAGACTGATACCATCAAGGAAATTGAATCANAGGAAGATCTTAACTGAAAATCTTGGCATGAAAAAGCTGTGTGCAAAAATGGTTCTGAAGGCTTTTGGTGACTTAGGGGCTTCCCAAGTCACCACATTAACAGAACTTTTAAAAATATCTTTCTCACTCTCATCACTTAGGAAATTCCAAGGATTTTAAGAGCTCTATGCAAGGAACAAGAACAAAGACCAAATATATATTTCTTATTATAAATCATAATATTATTGGTTGATGGAGAAAATGGCAGCGGTGAGGAGGGCTCCCAGAGTTCTCCTCTGGAAATCGCCGCAATTTGAACAGCTGGAGTGCAGCAAACAAACCTCTACTGAGCACGCTGAGCAGCGAAGGGGCTCCCACACGGAGTACTTAAAGGTGGGCAGACCGGGCGAATGGGGGAAGAGGAAGGTGAGGCGCATGGAGGCACAGCCCACACAGCGGCTGCTGAGACTCAGGGTCTCAGAGAGCAGATAGGAGAGAGTTCCCACAGCTCGCTCCCTGCACCTCCAGCCCGCGTGTGCTAAGACAGAATCCTCAGACCGGGAGAGTAGGGGAACAAAGAGAAAAGACGGGCGAGCAGAAGCGCGATCTGTCTGTGCCCATGGCTGCGGAGCTGTAGGAAGCCAGGACAGAGCAGAGGTGTTTGCAGCATCAGGGCAGATTCAGCCTCTGGGCTGACCTTCCCGCCGGGAGTGTGACAGCAGTCCCAGGGCACTTGTAGTCTGAGGCAGAAACCTCAAACCGGTCGAGCAGGAGAAGAGGGAAGCCAGAAGCGTGGAGACACAGCCCACACCCGCAGCTGTGGAGACACGAGCTGCAGCGCCAGGGTGGGCTCCTGGAGCGCAGCAGGGGCTCTGCTGGAGCGTCTGAGCTCAAAACGGCTAGGGGGCTTTTTTTTCCCCCACTCTTTTTTTCTTGGACAGAAAAAAACAAAAACAAAAAAACTGCATAGATAAGAGCCCACCTCCACCCGCCCTCAGAAACCTTGGCCCCCGCCTTGCCAGAGCCTTAGGCTGACCCCAGAAGAGAGAAATAGGGTCAGATTACAGAGGCGCTCTTACTTTCAGGGAATTGAGAAACTCTGCATGAGAAGAGGCTGCAGGAGTGTGCACCTAAACACACCGTCCCCGCCCCCACCTCTCCTGTGAGGCTCCGGAGACCAAACAACTTCAGCTGCTGAGTCACTCAGGCCTCCCGGGCAGGTGGCTTCTAGCAGCTCTGAAATCTCCACACTCCCAACAGCCCCTAGTGGAAAGAGTGCCCGAAGATGTACATCCAGACCTCTGGCTGCGCAGAACTCAGAGTGCCTCTGGGCAGGTGGGAACAGAAACAGCACTGACTTTGTAAAAAACTACAAATCACACCTCATAACCTCACTCACCTAAAATAGACCTGCATTTCCAGGGTCACTCTAGGTGCCAGGTGGATGGCTCTGCCCCCACAAGACACAGAGGCGTTTGTGTACAGCAGAGGAAAACCTGGGGAGAGCATGGCAGACTTCAGCCAAGATTGGCACTGGTTGTTTCTTGTTTTTTCTCCTTTTTTTTTTGTTTGTTTGTACGTTTTTATTTTTGTTTTTTATAGTGTGTTATAGTGCTGTTAATTGGGTTCTTTTGGATGTTTTGGGGTTTTTTTTGTTGGTTGCTTGTGTTGATTGTTTTTGTTTTTTTTCTATTTCATTATTATTTTTAGTTTTTAATATAGGCATATAGAAAAGAACATATACGTGGATATATATGTCCATATATATGGCGATATATATATACATACATATATATATATATAATATTTTTTTCTTTTTCTTCTTTTTCTCTCTTTCCTTCTTTCTTCTCTACCCTCTCTGTCCCTTCTTTTCGGCTCTCTTGTCACTGCTCTACTTT
>NW_017732276.1:80753-81915 GCF_001890085.2 Hipposideros armiger
ATTTCTGTGGTATCTGTTGTCCCTTCTCCTCTTTCATTTCTGATTTTATTACTTTGGGTCGTCTCTCTCTTTTTCTTGGTGAGTCTGCCTGAGGGTTTGTCGATTTTGTTTATCTTTTCAAAAAACCAGCTCTTGGCTTCATTGATCTTTTGTATTGTTTTTTAGTCTCTATTTCATTTATTTCTGCTCTGGGTCTTCATTATTTCCTTCCTTGTACTCCCTTTGGGCTTGTTTTGCTGTTCTTCAGTTCCCTTAGGTGTAAAGATAGTCTGCTGATATGAGATTGTTCTTGTTTCTTTAGATAGGCCTGCATTGCTATGAATTTTCCTCCTAGGACTGCTTTCTCTGCATCCCATAGATTTTGAGCTGTTATGTTTTCATTTTCGTTTGTCTTGAGACAGCTTTTGATTTCTTCCTTGATCTCATTTTTTACCTGCTCGCTATATGGTAGCATGTCATTCAGCCTCCATGTATTTGTGTGCTTTCCAGTTTTCTTTTTGTAATTGATTTCTAGTTTTATAGCATTGTGGTCAGAGAAGATGCTTGATATGATTTCAATTTTCTAAATTGTTGAGACTTGTTTTGTGGCCTAGCACTTTGTCTGTCTTGGAAAACGTTTCATGTTCACTTGAGAAGAATGTATATTCTGTTGCTTTGGGGTGAAATGCTCTAAAAATATCAATTAATTCCAGCTGGTCTAAAGTGTCATTGAAGGCCACTGTTTCTGAGTTGATTTTCTGTCTGGAGGATCTGTCCATTGGTGACAACTGGGTGTTAAAGTCCCCTACTACGATAGTGTTACTGTTGATCTCTGTCTTTGTGTCTGTCAAAATCTGTTTTATATATTTAGGAGCTCCTATGTTGGGTGCATAGATATTTACTAAGGTTATATTCTCTTGTTGAATTGATCCTTTTATTATTATGTAGTGTCCTTCCTTGTCTTTTATTGTTATCTTCATTTTAAAGTCTATTTTGTCTGAAATAAGTATTGCTACTCCAGCTTTTTTCTCATTTCTAGTTGCGTGAAATATTTTATTCCATCCCTTTACTTTCAGTCTGTGTGTATCTTTTGATCTTAGGTGAGTTTCTTGTAAACAGCATATGCATGGGTCCTGTTTTTTTATCCACTCGGCCACTCTATGTCTTTTGATTGGAGCATTTA
>NW_017732276.1:83800-86904 GCF_001890085.2 Hipposideros armiger
TCATGTGCAAGCTCCACACCAGGAGAACAATGATCCCCAAACCTCTAGCTCCTGCATCAATGGTACTCAGTTCAGTCCTTCCTGCAGGTTTCTGGGCTCTGCTCTCACAGCTACTCCCTTAACCAGGAACCGGGTGAGTGCTCACCAGTGAGTGAGCCAGTTTGCCGGCTCCACTGGTTCTCTAGCTGCCCTCAGCCTCACTGAGTTGAGCAAAAAGAGTCCTCACTAATTTCTACTGCCAGCTATCGTAGAACTCCTCTTCCCGGCAAAGTAACTCTGGGCTGGTGAGCGCGGTGTGGGGATGGAGGGTCTCTCCCCCAACCAGAGAAGCCTCCCCTCCGCTGAGGTGACCCTCATGGGGTTCGCCTTCTCTCGTCTCTGCCCCTCCTACCAGACTCGACGTGGTCTCCTCTTTAAGTCTTTCGTTTAGAGGTTCCGTTCATGTAATGTTCAGGGAACTTCCAAGGTTGAATATCTTATAAATTATTTGTAATTTTGGTGTGATCCTGGGATGCAGTTGGCACAGCGTCTTTCTTTTCTGCCATCTTACCGGAAGTCAAATGACTTTTCTATGGACACAAATTCAGTACTGAATTTGAATCCAGATTTTTTGATTCTCAGTCCTGTGCTCTCTGCTCTATAGCTTTCTGTCTATGACTCTTCTCCCTCCTCCCATATTTTCCCACCCAGTGAAATAATAGCACTCATTTGCCAGGTACTTACTTTGGGTCCTGCTACACCCATTATCTCATGGAATCTCAAAGTAATCTCATTAGGTACTAGTATTATTGTCATTTTACAGAGGAGGGAACTGTGGTTCAGAGAAGCTGAGTGCCTTGCAGAGAGTCACATATCTTGTCAGTGGCATTTGATCCTGGGTCTCTCTGGGACTGGTATGCTGCACTGCTTTCTGGAATTATTGAAAGAGATGACTGGGAAGAAAATGGACACTGTTCTGTTCTGGAGAGCTAAAGATTGTACCTTTGGCAGGGTCCTTCCTGGGTTCCTGCTGGAAGAAGGGGAAAGAGGCAGAGGACTCCAGGGAGCTGGTTTTAAGACGATTTGGCCAGGGCCTGCTACTGGGTTGGAGGCCCTGAGGTTGGGGCCTTCATGGGGAAATATGACAGACTTCCAAGGCTTCAGAGACATCCTGTTCCCCTTAGACCCAGAGGCCCTATTAGGAGTCTACTGAAAGTCTACTTCCAGTTATTGTAGAACTCCTCTTCCCGGCAAAGTAACTCTGGGCTGGTGAGTGCGGTGGGGGGCCGGAGGGTCTCTCCCTCAACCAGAGAAGCACCCTGTCATTTTCCAGAAGGGATGCTATAGGCTGGCTGGAGAAGCTGCTTCTGGGGGTTGAGGTCTTCCTCCCCTTTCCGCTGTGCCTGCCATCCTGGGCCCTTTACTGCCACAGGCATCCAGAAGGCCTTTCCTATTCTTAAAGCCTGCTTCTTCTGCTCCCTTTACCCAGCACTTGGAGGCTTTGAGAATAATTAACCTCTTGGCCATGCAGTGCTCCCACCTCAGGTCTTCTGCTTAGCCTCATACCATTATGGGAAGGCTGAAAAATAGGATGCATCCCCATTATGCAGATGAGGGGTGTAGGTTTAAAGGGGATAGAACTAGCTCACCTACCTAACCACTGACAGAGGGAACTGGGCCTTAAGCCTGAGCTTAATTCCTGAGGGTAGGGTTCAGAGCTGGCTCAGCAACATGAGGTAACAATTACTCACACATGTAGTTTGTTTTTAGGCACTCTTATCTACAACAAACCCGTGAGGCAGGTGGTAGGGTCTCCCTTCTATAAATAAGGAGAAGTTAGACAACTAGGCACTTGACTAGAGGGTGACAAATTTAAGATCTTCTGGATTTCTCCACTGTATCCCATGTTCTCCTCTCCCCACTTCCACTCAGTCGTTTTCCAGACTTGTAAAGTCCAAAGTAAGGTTGACAGTTCACTGGATGTGAGTGAAACCCAGACAGTTCTTTATTGTGAGTAGTTGTAATTGGGGCCCTAACTGCCATAAAAAGTTGACCCTCCAGGCCCTGTTTTAAAATTATCTTGCAAGCAGCCGTGAAAAGCTTAGACTCATTTGTTAACAACAGGAAGTGTGTGGAATGTGCAGAGGCTCCAAAGGGACCTTTTAAGGTAGCCAACAGTATGGGAACAGTTATTGGTAAAGAAAGCAAAGAAGCCCAGAGATGAATCTGAAAGCTGTAGGGACCCAGAAGAGGTAGCTTTGACAGCTGGTGAAGTCACCCTCAGGTGACAGATGCTAATGGACAAAGGTAACAGCCTCCATGAAGATGGGTGTGAGGCATGCATCTGTGAGTCACTGTGGGAGAGACTTGCAGGCATGCCCCAAACCCAGGGACCAGAACCAAGCTGTCTCCATAGCTGTCCTCCCATAAAATACATGATTAATTGTGATAGAGGCTTCTTACCAATGTCAGGCTCCAAACTGGGTTTACAAATTAGCATGAATTGAAGGTGCTTCACATTCAATTAATTTTTATCTGACCTGCCTGACCACCTAAGGCTCTGTTCATACTGTAAGGATTAAATTCTCTGCCAGGGTTGGAGGGAATTGTAGCTCAAGATCCTTTCAGGCTAAAGAGTGTATACATGAGCTGTGCAAACTGAGCAGATGGGGGGAATAATGAGCTTAATTGTTCTCTTTTCTACCCCTTGGAGACCTGGGGAGGTAAAATTAAGAGTGTTCTTTTGCATTTGAAAGAGAAGTCAGGTGGCATGATTTCTTTCTCAAGAAGCTTTCTTTCTTTCTTTATTACACAGTTTTATTGAGATATAATTGACATATGACATTGTATAAGTTTAGAGTGTACAGCATAACCATTTGAAATATTATATATTGCAAAATGATTACCACAATAAGTTTAGTTAACATCTATCACCTTACATAATTATAACTTTTTTCTTGTGATGAAGATTTTTTAAATCTACTGTCTTAGCAACTTTCAAATATGCAATGCGGTATTAACTATAGTCACAATGCTATACATTACATTCCCACGATCTATTTATTTTATTATTTTTATATATTTATTTTTTTAAGATTTTATTGGGGAATTGAGAGAGGGAACAA
>NW_017732276.1:87559-90520 GCF_001890085.2 Hipposideros armiger
CCTTCCTTCCTCCTACTGCCTCTGGCAACCACCAATCCGTTCTCTGTTTATACGAGTTCAGTTTCTTTAGATTCTGTATATAAGTGAGAAAAGAAAGCATAATTTTTTTAAGGGGGAAATGTCCAGTGCACACAGATGATTTGGATCCTGCACTGGAAGAGAAAGGGAGGAACACAGGCCTGGACTGGGCTCTTCTCTTCTGGGTTTCAGATATTCTGTGATTGTGAACTTTAACAAGCCCATTTCTTGGGTTTCCTCTCCTGTACAATGTGGAGGGAACTGCTGGAGTACATGGAGTATGAGGCTTGCTCTGAGCTTCTCAGCCAAGCACAGGCTCGGGGAGAAGTGCCACATTTTGGGGTGGAATTTTATCACTGGAGTGATCCTGGGATAGTCCCAGATCCTGATCTGAGGACCGAGTCCCACCAGGGGGAGGATAGGATGGTCACAGGAACACTGAAGCACCAGCTGTTTTTGAAAACAGGGTGGGCAGGATGGCGGAAGCCAAGGGGATTGTTCACAGGGTGAAAAGTCCCATGTGGCTGGTTAGGATGGCATTTGGATGGTATGGGAGGATTTGGATGTGGGGATTTGGGGTCACTTTATTCAGCCTTCAAATAAAGTCAGGGTGCGGTGCAATGACAGGTCCCAGGAGGCCTGAAAGTCTGGAGTTTCCGGAATAAACTCTGACTGCCTAATTATACTCAGAGAGCTGAAGTCAGCCAGACCCGGTTCCATCTCTTCTCTGTTGAGTCATCTTGGGGGAGGTTAATGAACCTTTAGATTAGAAATGGTTTCTCATTTATAATATGAGGGTAATAAATATCTCCCTGTTAGGGCTGATGTGAGGATCAAATGGAATAATGCTAGCATGTTCAAGGTTCTGCTGCAGGTGTGTTCCTGAGCCCTCCGGCCTAATAGTGTCATCTTTTCCTTTCATATCCTGACAGACCTACCTGAGTCTCATTCCGCATACTGTGGCTTGTTCTATCTCCCTTGCTTTATAGTTCTCAGAATTCTTGGGGGAATTTTGTTTTTTTCCTGCTGATCTCTCACTCTGATTTCCTGCTTCCATAGAATTTTCAAGCTCCCTCTTCATCTCTCCTGCTATGACTGCCCTCACTACCCCCCATTCCCTTTATTCACCAGGAAAAACATTATTAACCAAGGTGGTTGTGTTTACTGAAGGTGTTGGGGATGGTTCAAGAGGATTTACACACAGACCAGACAACAATGAAAAACTGAGTATTAAGTATTATCCTTCTAATGTCTCTCAGCCCTCCATGGGCCACCTCTCTAGCCAACTATATCAGTTAGCTATTGCTACATAACAAATCATCCCAAACTTAGTGGTCACAGTTCTGTGCATTAGCAACTGAGGATTAGCTACGAGGTTCTTGTGGTTTCAGCTGGACTCTTATGTGGATCTTCAGCTAACTGTGAGTCAGTTTGTTGATCTTAACTGAACTCTTACCTGTATTGGGGCTTCACTAGGATATACAGGCTCTATTTCATGTTGTCTCTCAACTCATAGCAGATTAGCCCAGGCTTGTTCACAAGGCAAGTGAATAGAAGAGTGCAGAGTTTCTGAGACCTAAGCTTCAAACTGGCACTCCGTTAGTTCTACTGCATTCTGTTGGTCAAAGCAAGTCACAGAATTAGCCCAGATTCAAGAGGAGGGGAAAAGTATTCTACCTGTAGAAGAGGGAACTACGAAGTCATTTTGCAAAGGATATGGATACAAGCAGGAGTAAAATATTGTGTTTATGTTTTGTAACCTACCGTATCATCTTTTCCCCCCAGGGTCTCTGCTGCTGTCCTGTTGTTGGATCTACAGTCTCTCCTCCTGGACCATCTAGCTCTCTTTCCAAATATTTTCTTTTCCCTGTTCTAACCCCTGCTTCCTCCCCCCACCCCCAACTCTTCTTCCTATTTGAAGAAGATTCCGATTTCTCCTAACTTTGTTATACAGAATATTTTTCTTTGTTGACGTTTTTCATCTTTCAAATCATGTTTCAAAATGGTCCTAAGTGTGTTGATTAAAGTAAACCAGTGGTTCTCAACCTACCTGGGCATCAGTGCCACCTGCAAATCTTTTAAAAAAATTAATGATGTTTGAGTCCCATCCTCAGGTCTGGGGTAGGTTTTGAATATTAATATTTTAAAAAAGCTCCCTAAGTGGTTCAAATACATAGTTAGAGTTGAAAACCACTGGAATAAACAAAAGCACCATGTCTCTCAGATGAATTTTTCCCCTTCCTTAAAATATGGACATTTTAGAAGTTTTTTTTTTAATTTTGTGAGCAAATTCCTTCTTCATATTGCATTTGTAATGTGTGCAGTGCATTGCAAGTACTCACTAAATATAAGCTATCATCACTGTTATTATTGCTATCATAAGCAATATAGTGTGGTGGGTAAGGAATGTGGGCTCCAAATTCATCAGACCAATTTGTCTTGCTCTACCTCAGTTTCCTCATCTGTAAATGAAGATAATTAATTCCTACATCATAAATATCCCCATACCTCATAGGATTGTTGTGGAGATTAAATGTCTTAATGATTATACTTAGACACAAAATAAGTGTTCAATCAATAGTGGGTAGTATGTGCTTATTGTTTTATTCATTCAGCACTTGTAGTTTACTAAACTCACCATCAGTTTGCTTTAAAAAAATGTGATGACTTATTTTGTTGTGCAGAAGCTTTTTAGTTTGATATAGTCCTATTCATTTATTTTAGCTTTTACTTCCCTTGCCTTTGAGGTCAAATTCATAAAATGCTCTTTGAACCCAAGGTCCATAAATTTAGTACCTATGTTTTCTTCTATGCAGTTTATTGTTTCAGGTATTATGTTTAGGTCTTTGATCCATTTTGAGTTAATTTTGGTACACGGTGACAGACAGCAGAAACCATCAACAAAATAAAGAGGCAACCAACTGAATGGGAGAAGGTATTTGC
>NW_017732276.1:91778-109664 GCF_001890085.2 Hipposideros armiger
TGCGCTCTTCCTGGATGAGGCAGATCGGTCCCCGGCCTCTGGACGGCCACTCACAGCGGCTCTTGGCAGCTCACACCGGCTGCCAGCCGCTCAGCTGGCTGCCGGCTGCTCACACTGGCTGCCGGTGGTTCATGCTGGCTGCCGGCCACTCACAGTAGCTTATGGCAGCCCACTGCAGCCTCACTGCAGCCTATGCCGTCACCGGTGACTCACGGCAGCCCACCTCCAGGTTGAGCTGTTGTTCACCATCTTAGCTGTAGAGGACAGTGTCACTGGCCTGCATGTGGGATCCGAACCTGGGTTCTGCTGCTCAGAGCTGGCGTCCCAAGCCAACTCTTAACCAATGCGCCACTCGGCCGGCCCCCAAATATTCATTTTAATGGAGGCAGCCTCAAACTTGTGCGATTACTTGAGTAGTGCATGATTGGCACATCTAGCTCAGTTCAGATGTCCTAGACATAACAGGTGTGAGTGAGGATGCAAAATTCTGGCAGGAGCCTTGGCTGGGTATGAATACTAGTTTGGGTGGATGGTGGGAGCAGTCAACACACTGAGCAGGGATGGACAAGTTAGAGGATATCTTGGAATCAGTCAATAGGACCTCTTGATATCTAGACCCACATACAAGGAAACAGAATCCTAGAGAATTAAGCATCTTTGAAGTCACATAACTGGTGACTGGTAGAGCTCATATTAGAGGGAATCATAACTATTATTGTGTTCTTTGTGCAAGGCTTGTGGCAGGTCTTCATCTATACTACCTTAGTTGTATCTCACAACTCCAAGAAGCAGGAATTACTGACCCCATTTTGTAGTTGAGAGAACTGAGGCTTTAAGAAGTTACCATGTCACACAACTAAGTGAAGAGTTACGTCATAGCACAGTTGTGAAACCACAAGGACTATTTAAGACATTGGAATAACATTAAGAAAAACTCCTATAAAATTTCTATTCACCTTGAAAGAGATTGCTTGCCTATCTACAGGTGCCAACTGAGATGATCTCCATGGTATGATTTTAGGAAGACCCCGATTTAAAAACAACAACAACAAAAAAAAAACAAAAACAAAACTCAAAGCAAAAAAAGCAAAACCCCCCATATTTGACATGTGAAAATAAACTAGAGCTCAATTTAAGGTTTTAATTTCCAATAAAATAGAATCATTCTTGAAAAAAGCTAAAACAATGTGGTTTTAAAGAAAAAACATAGTATAGAGGAATGAGCACTGTGATCTCATATTTTAAGTAACCAATTTGGGTTAAAACTTGATCTGCCCAGTACAAGTCACATATATGAAAAATTCTGGAGGAAAGCATAGACAAGATCTTATTTGGTGGGACACAAATGTTCTAATTACAAAATACAGTAGTCCCTTTTAACTGCAGTTTCACTTTCCATGGTTTTAGTTACCTTCAGCCAATTGAAGTCTGAAAATATTAAATGGAAAATTCCAGAAATAAGCAATTCATAAGTTTCAAATTGAGCACTGTTCTGAGTGGCATGATGAAATCTCATGACATACTGCTTCCTCCTGCCTGGGATGTGAATCATCCCTTTGCCCATTGTATCCATACTGTATAGGCTCCCTGCACATCAGTCACTTAGTAGCCTTCTCAGTTATTAGAGCAACTGTTGTGGTATCACAGTGCTTGTGTTCAAGTAACCCTTATTTTACTTAAAATTGGCCTTAAAGCACAAGAGTACTGATGCTGGAAATTTGGATATGTCAAAGAGAAGCCATAAAGTGCTTCCTTTAAGTGAAAAGGTGAGTACAGTACAATATGATAATTTGAGAGAGAGAAAGAGAACATTCACATAACTTTTATTACAGTACATTATTATGTTTGTTCTATTTTATTATTAGTTATTGTTGTTAATCTCTTACTGTTGTCTAATTTATAAATTAAACTTTATCATAGGTATGTATGTATACGAAAAAACAGAATACACAGGATATATAGGATTTGGTCTATCTGTGGTTTCAGGCGTCCACTGGGGGTCTAGGAATCCCATCTGTGGATAAAGGAGTACTACTGTATTTAGAAAATATACAATTTGATTATTGTTTCTAGTATAAACCAATGTATATGATATTATTATGCAAAATAAGATGGGGGAATAAAAATGCAAAATTTCAACAGCCCTAATACTGTCTCATAAGCATAAAAAATTACAAGTTAGAATATAGTGTAATAGAGTGGTTAAGTTTTAAGACTTGGGAGTCAAACTTCCTGGTTTCAAATCCTTGTGGAGACACTTCACTAATTGTGTGACTTTGTGCAAGTTTACTTATCCCCTCTGGGCCTGTTTCTTTATCTAGAAAATAGTGATAATGATAGTATGTACATACCCTATGCCTCATGGGTCGTTTTGAGATTTGAATGAGTCAATGTACTGTCTTCTTTCCAGTGAAGGATTCTCTTTACAGGGATCCTCTCCAGGTTATTGCCTTATTGCTAGCAGTATGCTTTCTCAATTATGGCAACCACTTTCCTGGTTTCCTGTCATTATATTTGCATTGGATTGTCTGGGATCACCTCTTGTCAGCTATAATTTACTACTTGCACATGGCTGCCTTAGCTTAGACTGACAGCTCTTGCATTGTTTTTCTAGATTAGCCATGATTTTAGAGCTTTGGCAAATGTGCATTGGCCCGCTGTTTGCAGAAAGAGGCTCTGTGGAGGGAAAGGCAGGTCCTCTTTTGTCACTCTCATCAGAAAATGGCCATGGCAGATCCGGCTTGCCCAGGATGTGCCCCTTGGGTCATACTCCATGGGTTGGTGTTCAATTTTCATGTCTGCACCTGGCGTGCCTATAGCTCTGCCAAGCATTCAGCCTCTTACCCAAACCCCAGGTCCCTGGTCCTTCTTGGAGATGAGGCACTGGATAAAAGCAGGAATAGGGCTATCTGGGGTAGAAGAGGGAGAAGAAAGATACAATACTTTCCCCACCCAAATACCAACACAAACTTTAGAAGTCAACAGCACAAATAATTGTATTAAAATTCCCTTCTCATATGAGTATATCTCTAGGTCAGTGTTTCCACCCTCAGGACACCCAGCCATAAACAAAGGTGGTTCTAAGCATGAGCCAAAGACATGGTTTCCCAAAGGGAGCCCTGGTGTGGGTCACCCATTGTGCTAGCAGGGGCCAGTTAGAGATCAAAGAGCAGCCTTGCTGCTGGCTCTCTGCCTCTCAGTGGCTCTTTGGAATAGCTCTGCCACAAACACTGAGCAACCGTTATTCTAAGTTTGGGGTTGGCAGAGATAAGAGACCACGCCATTTGCCTGAGTAAAAATCTGTGACAAGTGATGATTGTCAAAGGGGTGTGATGCATTGGGAAATACGAGCATGTGTTGCTACCAAGAGCATCCCTGAATCTCTTTAGAATAGGAGGCATGGTTTGCAGTCACCAGGCTTGGGTGTATATCTGTGTGAGGACTCCTCCCCATGATTCCCCTAACCGGAGGTGAAATCATGGAACAACATGTAATACTACACACTTACCATCACAGGTTTCTTCTGCTATAGGCATTTTTCTGAACTTCTTGTTTCCCTTACCTCTGGGCAGCATGAAGAAAAACCATGAGTGATATAGACTTTGAAGACCTGTGATCAAATTTAGATTCTTCTATTATATTAGCTGATGGATGCTGGGGCAAGTCAGTTAACCAAAAAGAGTTTCTTCATCTGTGAAATGGGATATGACAATATTTACCTCAGGGGTTTTTAAAATAGCATCTTAGATAAACAATGCCTGTTTTTGGAATCAGTGGATTATTTTTGTCATTAAAGAAGAATAAATAGAATCATACTTTGGAATTGATGCTGTGATGCTCTCATCAGGCATGTGGACTCTTTGGAGGGTTCTGCAACAGCTCTTGTGCTTGGCATCATGACCTAGATCAGCAGTTCTCAACCTGTGGGTTGCGACCCCTTTGGGGGTCAAATGACCCTTTCCCAGGGGTCGCCGGGTACTCGTATGTGGGCGTATCTGCATGTGGGTCTGGAGATGGATAGAGGAGCGGTGTCTCAGTTCCTAAGACCATCAAAAATATGTGTTTTCCAATGGTCTTAGGCGACCCCTGTGAAAGGTTGAGAACCGCTGACCTAGATGCTTCCTTCCTTACTTTGTGATGAATCTTGCTCAAGTGTGTGTGTGTAACAGAGAGAGAGATTGTGATGGTTAATTTTATGTGTAACTTGGCTGGGTCATGGAGCCCAGATATGTGGTCACACATTTTTCTGGATATTTCTATGAGGGTGTTTTTGGATGTGATTATCATTTAAATTGATGGAGCTGAATAAAGCAGACTGCCCTCACTAATGTGGGTGGGCCTCATCCAATCAGTTGAAGGCCTGAATACCACAAAAGACTTATTTCCCTTGAGGAAGAGTAAATTCTGTCAGCAGATGGCCTTTGCACTTATACTGCTACATTGGCTCTTCCGGGTTCTCCAGCCTGCTGGCCCACCCTGCAGATTTTGGACTTGCAAGACTCCATAATTGCATGAGCCAATTCCTTAAAAGAAATCTCTTTTTATATAGGTATACATCCAATTGGTTCTGCTTCTCTAAGGAACCCTGACTAATCCAGGGATGGAGAGACAAGGAGAGCACCTGTGTTCTCTGCTGCCTTCTATCAGCTGAGGGATTTCACTCAACAATGTTGCTCACTTTTTCCACAAAGATTTTTCATTTTAGAAATAATCTTTTTGTCTTGTGCTTGCTTTTCATTTATTTGCTTGCTTAGGACAAATTAAAAAGATAAAACAGAGAATAGCATGATAATTATTAGATTTCACTATATTCAAGTGAATTTTAACTCAAACTAAAACCAAAGACACACTCCTAATTTTATGAAGACAAAATAAAAGACAACACAAGCCAGTTTCCACCAAAGTGGTTCTATTATAATGACATACAAGGCAAGGATCATGATGTTAATAATTATAATAGGATAATAATGACAATAACTGCCACTTAAAAGCCCTTACCAATTGTTGGGCATATATAGGACTTTATATATATTGTTTCCTTAAACACTATAATAGACTTGGGAGACCTTCTCAATGTACCAGGGAATCACTGCAGGCTCCCAAGTTATAGTGTTAAATTTCTCCCTAGAAATGACTGACATATTTTGAAAGGGCTGTCTCCAAATCGTTTTCTAGCATATTATTTCTGGTTCAGTTTTAAGCTTGTTTTCTCCAAAATCTTCAAGTGATGGAGTAAATATGTATGGCAGAGATCATCTTTATCTAGAAAAGCCAGTGTGGTCAGAGAATGTGTTATTCTGGGTAATCAAATGTTCTGGTTACATAGATTTCATATAACCATACACAGCTGAGCAGTTGCCAGATAAATTTAATTCAATAAGATGTATTTAACGCTCTGCTGCTCTGGAATATAATTGCATTTTAATGAGTCATAAACCTCTTTAGGATATCTCTCTGTCTTTGGGTCATCTTTACAGTCATCAATTCTCATTGTATTGGATCACTACTTTCTAATCAATAGGATGCTAAATAAGTGAGTTTTTATTGCATTACTTGCCACAAGGAAAAAAGGGCTGCATTTGTCTATAAAAATATCATTCACAATCTATTTAAAAGTGATATAAGGGCCGGCTGAGTGGCGCGTTGGTTAAGAGCTGGCTTGGGACACAAGAGGGCCCCAGTTCGGATCCCACATATGAGGGCCAGTGACACTACCCTCTAGAGCTATGATGCTGAACAATAGCTCAGCTTGGAGCTGGGCTGCGCTTGAGTCCCAGGGCATGGCGTAGGCTGCAGCCCCTGCTGCAGTGGGTTGCCATGGGCTACCGTGAGTAGCCAGCAGCCAGCATGAGTGGCCAGCAGCCGCTGTGAGCGGCCGTCCAGATGCCGGTGACTGATCTGCCTCGCCCGGGAAGAGCGCAATGATGGTGCCAACTTGGGCCAGTGAAGCAACGTCCTCCACAACTAGATTGAACAAAAGGACAGCAACTTGTCTGTTCCCTTTCCCCCAATCCCCAGCGCTGTTCCCATCCCCTAATTCCCCAATAAAAATCTTTAAAAAAAAGAAAGAAAGAAAGAAAGAATTGGTCGTTGTTTCTAGGCTGTTTCAGTGAAAAGAATGGTAAAAAAAAATATTCAGGAGAAAATATATTATGAGTTTTTGCTAACATTTTAGATTTGAACTTAACACTGAAGATTTTTTTTTAATTTAACTTCTTTGATTTTCTATTTGTATATCTTTTCTGCCTAAAATCTTGATTCCAAACAATATTAACATATTAACATAATTACTTTTTTCTTTACTATCTTTTGGTTGTTGGGATATCCTAATTCTATCATTCTAATCAACAAAGTCTATTTGTTTTCTTTTTTTTTTGTTGTAGTAACTAGTGCTGCAATGAATAACCTTGTACATACATCTTTGGATAAGTTTTACAGTGCATCTATAGGATGTGTTCCTAGAAGGTAGATTTCTAAAACAAAGGGTAAATATAATTTTGCTAATATTGCCAAATTCCAATCCATGGGATTGTATCCTTTTGCATTCCCATTAGCAAAGTATGAGGGTAACTGTTTCTCTACAGCCTCTCCAACAGAACATATAGTTTGGGTTTAGAGTTTTGTTAATCTGGTAGTTAAGAAATAATTTTTAATTTTCTTATTTTTGGTGAGGTAAAGTGTTTTTTAAAATATGTTTTAGGGCCACTTGCATTTTTTCCCTATAGACTGTTGTCCATATTGCTTATCAATCTGTCTACTTTAAATTTTTTTTTTTGAGCCTGCCGAGTGGCTTGTTGGTTAAGAGTTGGTTTGGGAGTGTGAGCTCTGAACAGCAGGGCTGCCGGTTCGGATCCCACATGGGCCAGGGACGCTGCACCCTCTACAGCTAAGATGGTGAACAGCATGCCAACCTGGAGCTGGGCTCCTGTGAGTCGCCGGCCATGGCATAGGCTGCAGTGGGGCTGCAGTGGGCTGCCGTGAGTTACCGTGAGCGGCCAGCAGCTGGCGTGAGCCACCGTGAGCTGCCATGAGCGGCTGTCCTGTGGCCAGCGACCGACTGCCTCACCCAGGAGGAGCGTAATGACCATGATACCACCATGGGCCAGTGAAGCGATGTCCTCCACAACTAGACTGAAGAACAAAAGGACAGCCATTTGTCTGTTCCCCTTCCCTGATTTCCCAACGCTGTTCCCCTCCCCCCAATTCCCCAATAAAATCTTTTTTTTAAAAAAAGTAACTCTTCAGACTTGAGCATAAAGAGACTTGAAAAAGCCTCTAAGAGCCACCTGTTCATGAGCTTCTATACTTTGGATACCAGGCAGGTGGAGGGCTAAGATGACAAGATTTAATGAATTGGCAAGCCTGGGCTATATACCAGGTGACGGAGGACCATTCTACCTCTAGCAGTTGACTGGAGGACAGCTTTCAGATAAGACCACCATTTTTTCCCTCTAAGAAGCCAATTTAGATGTAATATGGGCACAGGTGGAACATAGATGAAATAAGACTAAGCATGAGTTGATAATTGCTGAACCTCGGTGATGGTACATGGGGTTATTACATTATTCTCTCAACTTCTGTTTGTTTGAAAATTTCTATCACAAATGTTAAAATGAGAAAATTCAAGTCACATGCTTGGCCTGGCTGAAGCATTTGTATCTGACTATAGGTACTACTCTGGGCCTTTTACATTTATCCTTGAATCAAATTAATCACCAGCAGAAAGCTATGCCTGGATGGACCACATTAACTTAAACCCCTTAGAAAAGTCTTGACTAAGTTACCTTTTATTTTTTGCTTTTATCAGTGGACATAAATGATATTCTTATACAGAATTTTTCTACATCTTCCATATAATCACTGCAAAGAGACTACCTGTTATATTATTATATATATCCTATCTATCCTCTTAGAATAAGAAGTTGGATCTGATTCAGGTACAATTCTTTTCAACAAGAATCCTGCTGAAGAAGTACTGCATACTTCTACCAGGAGGCATATTGTCACCAGTGTCTATCCGTGACATGCCAACCATTGATGATCTTTGCCTAGACTCTTTTCAGTGAGGGTTTGCAAAATGGTAATATTTAAATTCTATCATTCTCACTTATTTATTTACTGAAAGAATTCTATAAGAGAAACTTCCTTGTGACCCTACACAGCATGGCAGACATGATTTAGAACTAGAAAATGTGAAGGGAGCTACCACCAGTTGTCTTCTTCAACCTCAGGAAAACTTAGCATGCCCAGGAAGCTTCTGAAATGGAGTGTACTGCATTTAGACAGAGCAATCTGGCTGAATTTACATAAATATATCCTGGATGGAACAGAAGGATATGAATAAATAGGACTGATTGAACACTGCTTTCCTGAACATTAGAGTGTTTGCCCAAAGCAATAATTTTAGTTTTGGCATAAATTCTCCAGAGCTTTTTTTTTTTTTCAATTGTTGTAAACCAGAGTGGGTTGTATACTAAGGTGGCAGTAAAGCCACTGCAAGGCCAAGTGATCAGAGAAAGTGTGTGGCTATCGTGTCCAGTGAGCGCTGACTAGGACACCCCTATAAACCAGGAGAAGTCTACATAGTAGCAAAGATCTTGAGTGAGCACATCTGAGTCCAAATCCTGGCTCTATAACCTACCAGCCATGTGACCTTGAGCTAGATATTTGAATTCTCTGGGCCTCAGTTCCTGAACTGTAAATGGGACTTGGAGATTGTGACCTATCTTTCAGACTTGTGCATGTTAGAGTTAACATAAGCTAAGCACTTTGCCAGGGCCTGGCACAGAATAGACATTGGCTAAATAGAGCTTATCAAAGTAGTTATTTAATTATCAGAGTAAATAGTTAAGCAAGAATTGGGGCCATCCCTAAATCCAGTAGATGAGCACTTCAGGTAGAAAAATAACTTCTAGAACAATCAGGTAGGCTACATTTGAAAATTGTGCAAGGCTCCTGCTGGTGAGAGTTTTAGGCTCCACACAATATGAAGACATTGTTACAAGGCTATAAAGTCAGGACAACTACCTAGTCAGCTACCAATAGAAATCAGAGTTCCCACCGTACTTCCAGAATTCATTTGGTAGAAATGATGTGTCCAAATTATGTTCACTATAATGTATGATGGCTCATCTCAATCTTTCTCACTGATGTTTACTGTATTTTAGCTTTTTAAATAAAAATGTATATGAGAATTTGAACTTAAGTTTCCATGGCTTCCTTTGTATTTGGTTTGGTGTGTTAATAACACCAGATTTTAATTTTAGCTTTCTAGTAGCCCTTGTAATACCATGAGATAGGGTGACCAGCTTCCTAATTGCTTAGGCTTGTGACATATGAGGCTAATTGCTGTTGGCTTCTGGTCTGAGTATGGTTGGGAGGTACATGGGAAAATACTCTTAAAAAGGGTAGAGTAGAGTTGAAAGGCTCTTTAGAAAAATAATTACTGGAAAATGTTGAGATCTCCTCTTTCCACCTTCAATATATATGTAAATAGCTTGGTACCATTTTTATACAGAGTTCAGAGCTCCCAAACAAAGACCCCTCACACACCTGTTTTTTATCCCTTGATTAGGCCATTGAAGTTATGAGCACAGAGTATAGAGTGTTATATCAAAGGTCTAGTCTGAAATTTCCAAATTCATGCTGGTGAGAAATAATAGAAGTTAAAGAAAAATGTTAGAACTGGGATTCAGAGTCAGTTTACCAATATCCTAAATCTGTGATTTTAAACACTCTACCCTAAAGAATAGTAGACTACACCAGCCAAGTGGCTCAGTTGGTTAAGAGTTAGCTTTAGAGCACGAGCTCTGAGCAACAGGGCCACCAGTTCGATTCCCACATGGGCCAGTGATGCTGTGCCCCAGCTGAGCTGCCCCTGAGCTGGCAACAGGTGGCAGGATGGCTCAGCTGGTGAGCGCATGTGCTCCTAACAAGACTGCTTATTTGAGGGTGGGCTATGCCCACCCTCAACTAAGACTGAACTCGGCACCTTGAGCTGAGCTGCCACCCGGATGGCTTGGTGGATAGAGCATGCACTCTTATCAACAAGGCTCCTGGTTTGACTCCTGCATGGGATGGTGGCTACGCCCACCCACAACTAAGATGGTAACACAGCACCTTGAGTTTAGAGGCCACGAGCTGCCAACAGGCAGCCTGGTGGTGACCGGTGCCTCCACAACTAAGATTGAAAAACAACAACTTGGCTGGTCCCCCTCCTCAATTCCCACACACGGTTCCCCTCCCCCAATTCCAAAAAAAAAAAAAAGAATAGTAGACTAATTTATTAGGGAGCTGAATAAAAATGGAAGAAATTAGTTCTCATTGCCTATGTCAGGCTCGGGAAATATGCCACTGACACTGAGACTCCTGGATCTGGCTCTCTGTTAATCTCTCTACATTCCTTTGGTTCATGACTAAAAAACAAAAGGACCAAAGAGTCCTGTACTCTAAAGATAATAGAAAATTAATGTTCAAAATCCAAGGTTCCTGAAGACCAATGTTAAATTGCAGAACAAAGGTCAGCAATTCAGCATTGTTGTATTGGGAGACACATGATACCCCAGTAATAGAGAGAATGTTCTGTCATTGAGGGGAAGGTACATTTTAGAAAGCCGACTTAGGAATATTTCAGTAATTGCTGGGGGCAAGGTGCACCCGGTGTTATGTGCAACACTTTGAACAATATTGTTTTCTAGGCCTGGCTTGTCTGAGCTGAACTACAGTAAAGCTAACTATTTCCTTATTAGCTCTGGAAGAGGGTGACCTTCCTCCAGACCAGCTGAAAGAGAATGAGTAGATATGTATTAACCAAGTGATGCTATTGTTCCATGACTAGGGAGATCAAAAGAAAATTTTAAGAGATTATTAACTGGAGAGTAGATTCAGGTAAAAAAAAAAACATGCTCTATGGAACTAAGTGGCTGGTATAATCAGTTAGTGGAAATTATGCCTGGGCAGGTTTCTCAGTGTGGCAGCATTTCCAGTGATGGAACTTTCAGAAAAGGTGGAGTGGGAGAGATGGGCTGGTGGGAATGTTATTGGGGTGGAATTATTGATATTTTAGTTGTGAATCTGTGAGCTGATCAATCTGATGAGTGGACTTGAGCTACACCTGTCTGATCTCTATTACTTATAGGTAAGTAGAGTAGTCCAGGAGACATGTTCAGTGGGCTGTTGCTGGAGGTCAGCTAAAGGCAGATGTTAAGTGCTTTGACTTTTATTTTTATTCAGACCTAGATTCAAACCTTGCAGAATCTATTAGTATCATTTTTGTTCCTCAATTTCCTTATTTGTAAGATAATATCTACCTCACAGGGTTGTTGTAAAGATTAAATAAGATACTATAGAGAGCAATTTAAAAAGTGCCTGACAAAGGGCCAATATTAAACTGGTGGTTCTCACTCAGCTATGCACTGACAATGAAGAGAACTTTAAAAACGATTGCTGTCAGGTTTCACCAATGATCAATCAAATCAGAATCCCTGTGATTCTGGGCAGCCAGGGTTGAGAGCCCCTGAACTAAAAATTATTTATTATCTGTGTTCAGAAAAGTATTTTTTGGGATAGAAAGGAGTGGTGGATTTTGGTTACTTTTAGTCAAGTCCTGTGTTGTTAACTGTTATTTGTTTTCTGTTATATAGTGGTAATTTAGAGAAGGTACAGCCACCTGTCTTATAAATCTTCTTGGATATAACCTGATTTTAGGCAATTCCAGGATTACATCACAAACATGGGTGCGTGAGGATTCCCCTTTGTTTCTCATGCATAGGGAGTGGAATTGGTAAGATCCAGGTATTAAAAAAAATACCTCTGGAGTCCTGCCTTTGTGAGATACTAGTCAATCTAATCAGGTTCAAACCAGGGTCGGGGGTGGGGAGTGGGACTTCAGCAATTTAATTAAAAATGCTCTGCTGGGCATCCTCCAGATCTTGGTACAGGGCAGACTGGCAGTGCCTGAACACTCATTGATAAACTGGGCCTCCTCCTCCTTCCTCTACACTGTGGGCTCTCCTGAGGACTGGCTTAGGCAGGGGAATTGAGTGGATCACAGATATGAGATTTTAGTTCTTGTGTTTTCTTATATAGCTACTGGAAAACTCAGGCTTAATATAACAGAGCTTTCCCAGAAATTCTCCTGGGTTGTTATTGGGACTAGGCTTAATGTTATCCTGAGTGGGAAGACCTACGGGAGAAAAACTTGGCTTCTTGAGTTACTAGGTTTAGTCATGTAGAAAAAGTCTTCCCTTTGAGATGGGAAATGACGCGAAAGGGTTTATCTAGTATTGAACTGCTCAAATTGAAATGCTAGGAGAGAGAACGAAGGGCCCTATAGTCACATTGTTATTTTCTTCTTCCTTCTCTGTTCAGGGAAAAGATAATCTTCATGTACTGAAATGTTCTTATTCACATTTTAAAAAGTAAAACATAAAAGGGGAGATCAAATAAGTAAAAGGGGAGTAAAATAAGTAAAAATAAATATATTTAAATGAAAAGAAGTAAATGACTAATAAACCTTGAAACATCTGTGAACAGAAAACAAATGATCTGTTCTGAGGTGACTACATTGAGGTAACTAAAACTTTTTACTTTGTGTCTTGTATATTCATATCAGGGTGAAATTGGTTGTAGGGAATATTTTTCCTCCTCCTTCTCCTCTTCCTCCTCTTCTTCCTCCTCTTTCTCCTCTTCCTTCTCCACCTCCTCCACCCTCTTCTTCTTGGTAACAGCTTTATTGAGATGAAATTCACATCCCATAAAATTTACCCATTTAAAATGAATTCAATAATTTTTAGTACATTCACAGAGTTGTGCAACTACAACTATCATGAAAATGGATTCCTAAAATGCAGTGGTGTTCACCCTAAAACACAGGGCAGAACATGCATGCTCTTAATCTTTGGATTTAATCTGGAGGAATATATTAGCGATGAAACACCCAGCTCTCAGAACCATGAGAACCTAATATCCTGGAGAGCATAGGAAAAGCCTTCATATTGTAATTCAGATATGCAAGCACCTGTTAATTTCTCTGATGGGTGGTGGTTTTGGCATTTTTAGAGTTTAATCAATCTGATTCTCTGACTTGGATGCTAGAGGCTAGAAGTAGCACAAAATGTACAGGGAAGCCCAATTTAGGAACTTGGCCATCTCCCATCAGGAATGGGCTCACTCACTGAAATCATAACAAGCATCTTTGTCAACCACAATGGTATGAAACCAGAAATCAATTACAAGAATAAAACTGAAAAACACACAAACATATGGAGACTAAATAATACGCTACTAAATAATGAATGGGTCAACAATGAGATCAAGAAAGATATTAAAAGATATCTTAAGACAAATGAAAATAAAACACAATGACTCAAAATCTATTGGACACAGTGAAAGCAGTCTTAAGAGGGAAATTCATAGCAATAAAGGCCTACCTCCCTCAAGAAAAAAGAAAAATCTCAAATAAATTATCTAACCATACACCTAAAGGAACTAGAAAAGAACAGCAAACAAAGCACAAAGTGAGTAGAAGGAAGGAAATAATAAAGGTCAGAGCAGAAATAAATAAAATAGAGTCTTATAATGACAACACAGAGAAGAGCTAAGATGGCAGAATAGGCAGGCACTATACCAACTGCCACCCAGGATCACACCAAAATTACAAATAAACTATATAACAATCAACCTCAGGATTCATCTGATTGCTAGCTGAACAGAACCACTAAAGCTAAGGACTTAAAGAGGAGGCCATGCTGGGATTGGTAGGAGGAGTGGAGATGTGAGGCAGGCTGACTCCAGGCCCACAGAGAGAGCGAAAGCTGGGAGGAACACCTCAGTGGCAGAGGCCTCCCCTATAGAGGGAGCCCCCTGTTCTCCCGACTCCACACCAGGATCCCCAGCCCAGGAATCCTGTGCTGGGAAGGGAGTTGCACGATAGTTGGTAATGGAAATCAGTGAGGATTCTCTCTGCTCATCCCAGTGAGGCAGAGGGCAGCCAGAGGCCCAGTGGCCCTCTTGTGGAGCCGGAACACAGACTTGCTCACTGGCAAGCACTTACCTAGTCTCTGGCAGAGGGAGTAGCAGCTCGGGGGTCCCAGGAACCTGCGGGGAAGGACTGAACTGAGCCTATTTGGCGCAGGAGCTGGAGGTTCTGGGGCCATTGTTCTCCCTGTGCAGAGCTTTCACATGATAGGATTACAGGAAGGCGCCATTTTTTCAGGGTTAAGCCCTCCCCCAAAGGGTCAGGTCCCAGACTTCATTGGTCTGGTGGAATTGGCACAGGAGTTTGCATTCTGCCTTGGGTCCTCGTCCTCCACACTGTTGTGCGTCATTGCCTGGGAAACGCCTGACTGTCAGGCCACTCTCCCTGCTCCACAGGCTGCAGATTGAGACAGGCAGAGACTGTGACAGGGGCAGAGCATTGCCAGAGGGCATTGGGCTGGGAACTGCATAGCTTCACCATCTGGCCAAAGTGTTCTTGGAGCGTTTCTGCGGGCTGGTTGCCATTGCAGGAGCGGATGCTGCTCTGACTTTGTGGGGACCACTGACCACACCCTGTGGTGCCCTGGGGGCCTGCCCCACCCACCTAGCGCTGCATTGCCAGGGGCACCCTGGTGCCTGGCCCCACCTCCACAGGCCATGGAGATTTTTTCCAGCTGCGGACAGCCTGCCGCAACCTGTGGAGATTTTTGATAATGAGCACGGCCCCAAAGCCCACCGCAGCTAATTGTGGGCAGCTGAAAGGAGCCTGTGAGGATGAGGTAGAGTCTGGTGCATACTGTGCTGGGTCCTTGCCCTCAATGCAGCTGGTGCAGAGACTCTCTACACAGTTTCCCAGAGGCTCTCTACTGCTGCGAGGCTGAATGTCCCACAAACTGCCTGCAGACTAAAGCAGGTGGAGAGCCCCTTTTTTTCTTTTTAAAAATATTTTCATCTTTTGTTCTTTTTTCTTCTTTCTTTTTTCAGTTTTCTTCTTTTGTTATTGTTTCTCTTGTTTGCTGGTGGTTACAGTCTTTTTGCTTTGGTATGTTTTTTTGTTTGTTTGTTTGTTTGTCTTGTCTATTCATTGTTTGCTACTTTTTTGTGTGGATGTATTTGTTTTTTGTTGTTGATGATTTTTAGTTTATTTTTTGAGGTGGGCATGGGCTCAGCACTGGTCCAGGAGCTGAGACTATACTGAATTTGTAGAAACCACATACCACAGCCTTTAGCCCCACCCCCCCATAACACCACCCTGCCGACCTATAGCTGCATTGCCAGGGGCACCCTGGGCACCTGTCCCACACCCACAACTGGCAGAAAAGGCTTTTTACAGCAGCAGATAGTCTACAGAGCCCTGGGGAGATCTTGGTGAATAGTGACCCCAAATCCGCACCGCAGCCACTCAGCTCTCGGGAATTTGTGAGCCTGAGGTGGAGGCTGGCTGCAGTGCCCTAGGGTCATTGTACAAGGGGGTCAGAGCAGCATAAGATCTGAATGTGCATTAATGTTGTAAAACCCACCAGTCTCATTTCATGACTCAGTTGAACTCCATCCTACCCAGCTAGTGCTGAATCACCAAGGGAACCCTCAACACTGGATCAACTAGTTAGTCACAGGCTCCTAAGGAGCCTCTTTCAACAGTTGGGCCTTATGGGCAACTGACAGGTAGGAACAGGTCTAGGGAGGCCTGGACCTTTTGCTAAGCTGCATCAGAACCAATATTGGTGACAACTAGCCTCAGTTCACAGAGGCCACCCCCACATGTCTCCAGGCTCAACACAGGCAGCAGCCAACTGCATACAGCTTTAAGGCACCTACCAGGTAGCCACAGACCAATAACAGACAAGGTTGAAACTGCCCTGAGCAGGAGCTCTGTCCAAGAGAAACCAGAAACAATACACCCAAAGGCCAACTCAGACCAAACCAGATATCACTACCTGGTTGGGCCTATAAGGGGCACACCCAAAGGAAATTCTCTATAGGTGCAAGAGCCCACAGGGGCCAAGCCCCTCTGAGGGGGCAACCCTCACACAGCAGTTCATACAATGTGGGCATAGCCAATTCTCACAGCTAGTCAGCCAGGGAGTCAATCCCACCCACTGACAAACCAAAAGCAATTTAAGCTGAACTTTAACAGGAGAATACACACAATACAAGGGACACCTCTGGAACACATGCACAGGAGAATAGGGAGACTGTGCAATGCAAATATAAAGGACACATATTTCGTAAGACCACCCAGCAAGGACTGAGAGACATAGGTGAGCTACTTAATACATCAAAGCAAACACAGAGCAAAAGCCAGAATGAGAAAACAAAGAAACATATCCCAAATAAAATAGCAGAACAAACCTCTAGAAATGGTACTAAATGAAACAGAGGCAACCAACCTATCAGAGACAGTCTAGATTATAAGAATGTTTAATAAACTTAGTGAGGATCTGAACAAAGAGATAGCAGATATAAAGAAGGATATAGAAATCATATAAAATAACCAGTCAGAATTAAAGAATACAATAACTGAAATGAAGAACACAAAGTAATTACCAGCAGATTAGATGAAGCAGAGGATCAAATCAGTGAATTAGAAGACAAGACAGCAGAAATCACCCAATTGGAACAACAAAAAGAAAAAAGAATAAAAAACAATGAAATAGTTTAAGAGACATGTGGGATAACATCAAGTGCAACAACATTCCCATCATAGGAATACCAGAAGGAGAAGAGAGGGAGCAAGAGATTTCCCTACCTGGAAGGAAAATAACATACAAACCCAGGAAGTGCAGAGAATCCCAAACAACATGAATCCAAACAGGCCCACACCAAGACACATCACAATTAAAATGGTAAATGTTAAAGATAAAGAGAAAATCTTAAAAGCAGCAAGAGAAAGACAGTAGGTTACATACAAGGGAACTCCCATAAGACTATCAGCTGACTTTTCTACAGAAACTTTGTAGGCCAGAAGGAAATGGCAGGAAATATTCAAAGTGATGAAAAACAAAGGCCTACAACCAAGATCGCTCTATGCAACATGGCTATCACTTAAAATTGAAGGAGAAATAAAGAGCTTCCCAGAAAAGAAAAAGCTAAAGAAATTCATTACCACCAAGCCAGCATTGCAGGAAATGTTAAAAGGGCCTTTTTAAACAGAAGAAAGGTAAAAACAAACTTAACAAAGGAAGAACAGAAATACGAATAACAAAATGATAAGAAATATGTACCTATCAATAATCACTTTAAATACAAATGGACTAAATGCTCAAATAAAATAATATAGGGTGGCCGAGTGTATAAGAAAACAAGATCCATGTATATGCTGTTTACAAGAGACTCACCTCAGATCGAAAGACACACACAGACTGAAAGTAAAGGGATGGAATAAGATATTTCACACAAATGGAAATAAGAAGAAAACTGGCTTAGCAATACTTACTTTGGACAAAATAAACTTTGAAACAAAGACTATAATAAAAGACAAAGAAGGGAACTACGTAATAATAAAGGGATTGATCCAACAAGAGCATAACCCTAGTAAACACCTATGCACCCAATATAGGAGCTCCTAAATATTGGGTTGTCAAAAAAATCATGATGCATTTTTGCAACAGATGGCCCTAGTTCATTTTTGGAAGTACTAGAGTCATTCGCATCTATGTTATTGCTATGTCATTTGAAAGCTTACAGTTCTAACTTCATTCTAAAATAAAACTGAGCGATTTGGTTGAGTTTTGGAGATTTTTTTAAAATTTATTTTTTTATTGTTAGTTTCAGGTGTACAGAAAAATGCAATAGTTATCCTTTTCACCCTCACAAAGTAACAACCCCCCTCCCCCCATCTATTGCCCTCCCACCCCCGATATCATGCTTATCTATTACAATTCCATTGAATCCGTTCCCGCTCTCTAC
>NW_017732276.1:115464-124418 GCF_001890085.2 Hipposideros armiger
CCCTCCACTTGTATAGAAATAACAATCAAGCACAAGGAGAAAAACAAACGAGCAGAAAAACAACAACGTCAATGATAAAAGGCAAAGAAAGAAAGAAAGATGAAAGGAAAAAAAATTTGCATAAAAAATGGAATGGAGGAGGTAAATCCAGCTATGACAAGGAAGCAGGAAAGAAGGGAGAGAGAGAGAAGTTAGAAGAAAAGGAAAGAAAGAAATAGAGAAAGAAAAAAATTAAATATAAATATATATATATATATCTACACCCCCATATATATGTACATATATATCCACATATATGCACCTTTATATATGCCTATATGAAAAAACTAAAATTCCCAATAAGATAGAAATATCCAAAAACAACCAATGCAAGCAATCGATGGGAAACAAAAAAACAAGACCCCAGAACATCCAAGATAACCCACTTAACAATACCAATTTAACCTATCAAAAGAAGCCCCAACTAAAAACAATTAAAAAAAAACAAAAAATGAAAAAAAAAAGAGACAAAAGAAAAACCCAAAAGGGAGAAAAACACACACCTGCTCTGTGTCTTGTGGGGGCAGAACTAACCACCTTAATATAGGACTATTTAAGATGAGTGGAGTTATGAGGTATGATTGGTAGTTTTTTTTGTTTTGTTTTTTACAGTCAGTGTTATTTGTGCTCCTGTCTGTCCAGAGTCACTCAGGTTCCTGCGTGGAGGACTGTATGTGCACGTGCTTTTTCCACTGGGACTGTTGGAGGGTGGGGGGTGGGGTTTTCAGAGCTGCTGGAAGGCCTTCCTGTGCCACCTGCAGCCTTTTCTCATGTAAATTACTCAACCCCCAGGGAGTCGAAGCACATTTGTTTTGGCTTATTTCTCTCTTCAGCAATTGGTTTCCAGATCTGGTCGGGAAGGGGACAAGGATTCTAAGGGAGGGTGGGAGTGTGCACTTTTCTATGCAGTTTATCTTCCCTATCTGGGATAAAAGAGGATAAAAAGAAAGAGAGAAAAAAAAAACAAAACCAAAAAAACCAAAACAAATGCCCCTTCCAACCAGGCAGCCCCTGGTTAAGCTGCTTTTCTCTCCACCACTGAAGGGGGTGGGCTGCGTCTCCACGCTTCTCGCTTCCCTCTTCTCCTCCTGGGTTGGGATTTCTGCCCCAGCCACTGCGCCCTGTGAATCCTGACGAATACCAGGCAGGACGGTCAGCACCAGAGGCTGAGTGCGTCCAGATGCTGCAAAAACCATCTGCCTTGTTCTGGATTCCCGCAGCTCTGCAGCTGCATGAGCATACAGACTATGCCCACGTTCTGCTTCGCGCGCCGCCTAAGGATTCTGCCTTAGTGCCGCATGCTGGAAGGGTAGGGAGAGAGCCTTGAGCAATCCAATCTACTGAGATCCCGCGTCTCAGCCACCATGGGTGTGAGCAGTCTATGTCTCTGTTTACACACCCTCCTCCTCCGATCTGCGATGTGCGCGGCCCGAGGATTCTGCCTTAGTGCGCGCGGGCTGGAGGACAGGCAAGGGAAGTTTCCGATCTGCTGAGATCCCCAGACTCAGCAGACCGGATGCCGCCCGTGTCTCCACGTGCCTCGCCTCCCAATTCCTGAACCTGCCAGGTCTGCCCACCTCTAAGTAGTCTGCGTGGGAGTCCCTTTGCTGCTCAGCGTGTCTCGCAGAGTTGTGTTTTCGCTGCCAAAATTGCCATGGTTTGCACGAACTAACTCAGTGACTTCCTTACCGCGGCCATTTTTTTCCTCCAGAGTTTTGGAGATTTTACAAGTTGAAGATGGAAGACCAAACTGTGCATTTTTGCCATATTTTACTATTTTACTTCCATAAAGGGAAGAATGCACATCAAACTTGTGAAAAGTTGCATAAAGTTTACAGTGACAATGCTCTACAAGAACGTCAGTGCCAATGATGGTTCACAAAATTCTGTGCTGGTGATTTTAATTTCAATGACACTCCTTGGTCAGGGAGGCCCACTGATTTTGTTGACAACAAAATAAAGGCATTGATTGAGTCAAACCCACGTTACACGACACAAGAGATTGCAGAAACATTGAACATCCATCATTCAAGTGTTCACGACCACTTGAAGAAGCTGGGATATGTAAGCAAGCTTGATATTTGGGTTCCACATGAACTCAAAGAAGTTCATTTCATGGTGCATAAAGTATCTGCAATATGCTCATTAAATGTGAGGAAAATGATCCTTTTTTGAAGCGATTGATAACTGGTGATGAGAAGTGGATTGTTTACAACAATGCGGTGCACAAACAGTCTTGGTCCCAATGTGATGATTTGCCTCAAACAACATTTGCGGGAAACCAGCTCCCACAGGTCCAGGGATTCCCTCAGGTGGAGACGGAGTTGGAGAGAGAGAGAGGCTGAGACAGAGTTTTTCACTTGTCTTTAAAAGAGGGAGATAATCTTTATTCAAGGCACAGCATTTTTCTTATATACTGGTTACATACATTTGCTTTAGGCTGAGGTCACTTATTTTCTAAGGGGTGGTGATTACAATTTTGCTAGCAAGCCCCCCCCCCCAGGGAAGGGGAGAGAATCATTATTTTTGCAATACATTTCTTAACAGTAGTCTACTTATTTAGAAATATCCTGTTATGTCTGAAAGTATAGGCTGTGTGGTCTATCTGTTAATGTCAGCAGGAAACGGTTTGTCTCACTAACTTAGTTATTTTTATTTCATAACCATGAAGACCTAGCAGCTTGCAGAGAGCAAGTGTTTACTAATTTTTATTTAGTTATTAGTAATATCTTATAAATTTTATGAAGCATCAACACCTTATGTATATCATAATAGCAGGGAAACTTATGGGGAAAAAACTACTCTTGTGGGGGTAAGCACATTCTCTTGCCAGGGCCTCAGACAACGTTTATTTTTAATTTGGATTTCTGTGGCATGAGACATCACAAGAACAACCATAAGGCAGTGCCCCAGACAGCTCCCAACATCTCCCCCTTTTTTATTTATTAATTAAAGGCAAGCCCCTGGTTTAATGTGGCCGCGGTTGGCATCGCGGTGTGACTGTGCCTGTCTTAGGTCGTCCTCCTCAAGGAATAGAATCTTACCCATCATGGGCTAGCTAGCCATCTTATGGCTAGGGCCTGTCCTAGGTTGATTCTCCCTGGGGGGATCTTACCCATCATTGACTATCCGGCCATCTGTCAGCTGGCCCATTATGACTGTGCCTGGCTTGAGTCGCCCCTCCTTTAGGGAACTTACCCGTCTTTGGCTAACCAGTCATGTTATGGGGCCAAGCCTCGTGAAGCCAAACCTGGGGGTGGAAAGGGAGCGCTGTCGTCTCTTTTATCTAATAAATGGAGGCCATGGATATTAGAAGCCACATCTCGAATAGCATTGCTTAAGAGTCTGAAGATAACTGGAAACAGAATGAGAATTAAAATAATAATAAAAATGGTAGAACCAATGGTCAGCAGTGTGGGGAAAAGTTTTTGTTGTCCAACGTAAGTCTGCAAACTTTCAGTTGATAATCTTATAGGGGTACCCTTATATGTAACTTGCTGCCTGTCCCTTGCTGCTTTTAGGATCCTGTCTTTGTCTTTCACTCTTGCCATTTTCACTATGATGTGTCTTGGAGTGGGCCTGTAAGTCTGCAAACTTTCAAGGAAGGAGGATGCTAGATCCTAGTCGGATCTAGGAAATCTGGAGACTGGCTAAGGTCATGAATTTGCCGATGAAGGGTAGATAAATCTAGACGAAGATCACTATGATTCCATATACCTGTAATGTGATGTTGAATCTGTTCCCAACTATGGATAGAGGAATTAATCTCCAAGGGGGTAACACAAATCCAGGTGTAAGTATGGTGGCATCTAAGAGAATTTCTAACTTTGAGAGTCATTAACTCATTTCCTAGATGGAGCACAGCTTACTCAAGGGCGTTAACCTTAGTATCTAATTTTCTATCAATAAGCTCTTGAGTAGTTAAGGCTAAAGAAACATTTGTTGATAGTGGATTTACATGATGGGCAGTATGTATGTTTTGTACTAGTGCCGTGGTGGAGGCAGCAAAGGAGCCTATGATAGCTATCAAAGCAGCAATTCCTAGAATGAGTTCTGCAACCATATGTTTAGATCTGACTAAAGAATTAGTAACTGTCTGAAGAACTTGTAATCCTGGGTCTTCATACCAAAGAGAATCTAGTTTAATGGGTATAAGCAAGTAGGGAGGTTGTTGTACAATAAACAACGCCATGAGATCTGTGGAAGGGGATACACAGGAACTGATAACACATTTTGTACATGAGACATTGAACAGAGAATTATTATGAGTTACACTAAAAATATTCTGACGAGTAATCATAAGAAAAACATAAGGCACTGTAACACAGGCTTTTGTATAATACACATTAGGAGTTCCAGAAAGCGGGCAGTAAAAAGTAATAGGAGCAATGGTGGCGACAGCTGTCCACAGATGAGGTTGAACATAGGAACGATCAAAATTGGTTGATAGTATGGGAGGGACCCATCCATTAACATGCCACCGATTAACAGGTGCATTGTTAGGTACATAATTGTTATTCCATATATACTCTTGGAGGGTGGTCAGCATGTTATGGTGATCTACTACAGGTAGAGGTACAGACAAATCAAACAGGTCACGGGGTATTGGTTAAGACGGTAAGCAACAGCCTGAGAGTACAAACAGGGGTGCCAAACTGGGAAGTCTTTACTCTCATCAGTGAGTGTCCAGTTGCTTTTGTCAAGCTGTGTGAGTCTGAGACACTCAGGAAATTTGGTCCAGGAAGGACGCATAGCATAATGTTTGTGAGCAGTTGGGTCACGACCTCCAGGGGCCCAAAAGGTAAGGGGCCACAGTTTTCTTTGGTAGGAGACCTCTTTCAGGGGATCTAGCATGGGAGAGGATGTTAATACCGTCTTAAAGGAAGTAGGAAGGCAGCCAGGAATGGACACTGAGGAGTTAAGTAGAAAACAAATAGGAGGGCCGTTGGACTGGCCGAAAAAGGAAAAATTGGTAATTAGACTGGTGGTCAATGAAAGAGGAAGACATTCCATCCAAAATAAAGGTAGAATTATTATATACTGGAACCGGTTTAGACTCCCAAGTAACAGGTTGCAAAATGGGTGGTCGAGGAACATATGCCCAATTAACAGTGCTCCCAGACACAGTTAACACCTGACAAGAAATAATAGCAAGCATGGCCAGGAACATTGTCCAAGGAGCAGGCTGCGATCCCTGCCCACGAACAATCTCCTCTGCTGTCTTGGTGAGCATCTTTACTTGCCCCCAAGTCAGTGGTTGAGAAGTACGTATGGATCTGGCAGAGTGGTGCCCACAAAACGGAAGAGGAGGAGGCTGGAGGAGAGGCTCAGTTCCAAACGGAGGAGATGTCAGTGGTCTGGGGTGCTGTACTGAAGGCGGGCTCGGGTGGAAAAGAGGCAGCGGCAATGGGTGACGAGACATAAGGCCAGATCAAACGATCTGGAGTGCAAATTGGAGTGTCCGCGTCCTGTGGAAATATACAAACATACCCTCTCCCCTGAGTTAGGAGAATGTCCGGCCCTTTCCAGGTACCGGTGAGCAAGTCCTTCCATTTTACCAAGGCTCTAGGCTGACATAGGTCAGGATTCCAGTGTTTATACATAGGTGAATGTCCTGTTGCATCCAAATTTAAAATATTGATGAAAAAAGAGCATGTTGTGAAATCTGATGAGGTGATGTATACTTATAGTCATTACCTTGTAACTTTGATATTTGAGTTTTTAAGGTCTGATGAGCCCTTTCTATAATTGCTTGTCCCTGTGGATTATAGGGAATTCCTGTGGTATGTTTAATCTGAAATCTGAAACAAAAGTCCTTGAAAGCTTTGGAGGTGTAAGCAGGACCATTATCTGTTTTAATAGCACCAGGAATATTAAGATAAGAGAAGCATTGAAATAAGTGTTGACTGACATCCTTAAAAGCTTCTCCAGTTCGTGCTGAGGCAATGATTGCATGTGAGAAGGTATCAACACACACATGAACAAAGGAAAGTTTACCAAAGGAAGGAATATGTGTGACATCCATCTGCCATAATTCTCCAGGACGTAAACCACGAGGGTTGACTCCAGCAGTAGGAGAAGGAAAATACTGAGGGCATTGATTACAATTTCTGACAATTTGACGAGCCTGTTCTCGAGTAAGTTGAAACTGCTGTCTTAAAGCAGCTGAGTTTTGATGATGTTGATGATGTGAATTGGTAGCTGCTTGCAAGGTAGTGAGGTGAATAGGCTGTGTATATTTATCTGCTTGTGAGTTCCCTAAACCTGGGGTCCTGGTAAGTTGGAATGAGCCCGAATGTGACCTACATGAAACATTTGTGTGTGTATGTGAATCAGATTTTGAAGTTGAAGTAGCAAGGGAAAAATTGAAGTCTTATTGTGAGGTATAGTAGCTGTCTCTATCTGAGGAAACAGCCAGGCAATATACTGTGAGTCTGTGTAGAGATTAAAAGCCTCATCCTGTTATTGTGAAAGAAAAAATAACTGCAACCAATACTGTCCATTGCGCGGAAGTTTCAGAGGTTTCTTGCAAATGAGGAACTGAATTTAGTAGCAGCGGTCCCATTAGAAGATCCATCAGTAAAAACCAAAGCTGCCGGCGGAGAAATAGGTGAACGAGAATACTTTGAAGGAAATATAAAAGGATGCATATTAAGGAACTGTAAAATGGGATTTTTAGGTAAGTGATACAACAGTTGTCATGTAAATGTGCAAACTGCTATTTGCCAATCCTCATTAAACTGCGGAAGTTGATTGGTTTGTTCCTTATTATATGGTAAAATGATGGACGCAGGCTCTTTGCCAAAGAGCTCAATACTGCATTCCCTTCCTTTTAAAATTAGGAGTGCAGTAAGAAATGGATATGGTGTAACAATTTTTTTAGATGTTGCTGGTAAATGTATCCACTCCAGGACTCCATCCTGTCATAAGCACCCTGTAGGTGTAATATTACTTTTTGTGCCAAATCTTTTGGACCAATAAGTCCCAAAGCTGAAATCTATACTCTGCCAAGTGTCCTGAAGGTGATTGTTATTTATTGTTATTATGTATTATTTATTTTTTTACTTCTCTTATGTATTATTTATTTCCTTATATGATACCTGTAGGTAAGTTGGTGGCGTATGATCTTGACCTTAACTTTTATTTTTTATCTCTAAGACATTGATTTTTAATTTTTTTGTATCCACCTCTTTTGGATATGAATATGAAATGTAAAAGATTATTACTGTAAAGCTTATTATAGTATTAGTAATGAGAGACTGTTGTGGTGACTGTAGTAGCAATGCTTTGAAGCTATGAGTGATATAACTGTTGTGAAGCCTTAAACTGGTATTATGAATCCTAACCTATTTTTTTATTTTTTATTACTATGAGGGCTTGTATCCTAGGATCTACAATTTTGGGTCCCTCAGTAGTGATTGACAGAGGACTAAAATACTATGTCCTCTACATTTAGTAAAGCTGCCAATTGTGAGAAGAACCCGTATATTTAAAATTCTCCTACAACTCTGCAATTTTCAATTAGGATGATATTAGAGGCATACTTACCTGTTGTGAGTATGTCTTTTTCTCCTTCGTCCTGTGTTCCTAGGAAGAAACAAACATTCCTTCCCCCACACAAGGACCGAATCTAGTCCTTGTTAGATAAAATTGTCCATTATAAAGATGTTGTAAAGAATTTAAAAACTGTGAAAATTTGAAATTTTAAAATTTGAAAAATGGATTTAGTTAAGGTTGGTATCCTTGGCACCCAAGGAATACCTATAGTCAAACAAAGTTCATGAGCCTTAAAATTGATCACCGCATACTTAACATTACCTAATGTTAATTAAACTTAACCCTATAATTAAAAATACCTAAAAGTTAGTATACTTGACCTTATTTTTATACTTAACCTTATACCTAAAAATACCTAAAATTAAGATACTGGGTGGTTTAAAAAATTTTTATTCCATTAATATCTGTTAGGCGTTTGGAACATTTATTAAAAGATTTAAGATGACCCATCTAATGAAATCTTTTGTTACTGAATTTAAAGCAGTTACCAGAGCCCCCATTATTTGGTGATGTCAGGCTGTTTGCCCGCAAGAGCAGCAGCTTCCCTTTTTGCTGTTTCGGTTTCTCTTTTGTTGAAACTCTGTCTGGTAGGAATATTTTTTATAACCTTGAAAAGCATAGGCTTTTGTAATGTAATATATGATATATTAATAGATCTTAATTTACCCCTTAATAGCTCTGTGATAAGAAGCCAGAAATAGACAAATGTAGACCTATTTAATAATTGATATTTTGGTGTTTTGTTATTTTGAAATACCTATTATAATATTTAATAATTTTTATTATTTTATATAACTTGGTAAAATTAAGAAATTAGCCTTAGTTAAATATATGTATTTATTTATTTATTTAAATTATTTATTTATTTAAATTATGTGATCCTGAGAAGTAATTGAGTTAATTTTTATTATTTTAATTAATAAACTGTTTATTTTTTTATTTTTAGCTAATTAAATATTATAAATTCATAATACCATCCGGAGGTAAAAATATAATAATACATATAAAACATAGAAAAGTATAGACCTCAGAGACTATATATACAAACAGAATTATTAACAATTGTAGAGAGGACCTAAGGTCTTATACTTGTCCTTATAACTTTAGGAGGCTGCAATAAGGAGTGGGGGTGGCTGCCGTCTGGGTTTAAAAGTGCCTCTTTTTTTTTCTCTTTAGTTACCTCAGCCTTAAGCAGAGGCTGTTTACATTTAAGGCTATCTGTAAGACCTTGAAAGTTACTGAGAGTCTGAGAGTTAGAGAAATCTTTTTTTTTTTTAAGATTTTTATTGGGGAATTGGGGTGATGGGAACAGTGCTGGGGAATTGGGGGAAGGGGAACAGACAAGTTGCTGTCATTTT
>NW_017732276.1:124668-126262 GCF_001890085.2 Hipposideros armiger
TGGGGCCCTCTGGCATCCCAAGCTAGCTCTTAACCATCGCGCCACTCGGCCGGCCCCTAGAGAAATCTTTTAAGACTTACTTTCCTTAAGTTGCTGAATACAGAAGAGGAGTGAGGCTGCCAAAGAGCTATTTAACGGCCCCGGTACTCTGGGCCAGTGGCGGAGGAGGTCAAGGAGGTGGCTCCTTTCGTGGAACAAAGAGCTCGCGTCTGGGATTAAGCCGGTACCTAGCCCAGGTGGCAAGAACTGATGCCGCATCTGTGGGAGGCTCAGGATCTCCCGCCCCCTCCTCATCAGAGTCCCTATCATAACACTACTGGACAACAGAGTGAAAAATCAAATTCCCCATTAGATTCTGCCTCTCTAACGGCTCTTTGGAACCAAAATGCAGGTTCAGACCAGGATGGAGGCGTTGGATGTTTCAAGGGAGATTTGGGTTTTGAACATTTGTTAACTTTAGGTCAATATCTAGGAGGGCCTGGGCCTTTATCTTCTCTTCTAATGACAGGGAAGTCCCAAGGGTCTTCCTGATTATACTTAGCAGTCTCTTCTTCTAAACCTATGGCATCTTGGGGAGGGAGAAACGGGTTCCTTGGTTCGGATGTCTTTGTTACTGGGGGTGGGAGATCTTTACCCTTATCATCTGAGTCAGAGAAGTTTTTAAATGAAAAGGCCAAATTGGTTTCGGCAGCAGCCTCGTCTTTTTTTACTGGTATTTTTACCAGCCTCGTCTGGGCCATTTGCCAGAAGCCCCCGTACTTCCTCATTTTCCTCCTCCGTCAGGTGGGCTGGAGCCAGTAATGGAGTATGCTCATCAGGTGGTGCTGTTGGCTTCAGAAACGGCCTTAGGGATGAGCATATCTTGGATTACATTCCAGAGAGAGAAGGCATCTACCGGGACCTGTTGTGGTTCATGGTTATTATAATATAACTTAAGTTCTTCACCTACTTTATTGCAGGTATTTAAGTTGACTGTCCCTTCTTCTGGGAACCAGGGAGAAACTTCTTGAACAAAATGCAAAAATCGAGCTATCTGAAAGGTCCCAACTTGTAAACCTCTGGCTGCAAGGGAGCAGCGAGTTAGATTAATAAAGAGTTTTCTTTCCTTAGATTCTGTTTGACCCATAGTCACTTACTGTAGTTACTTACTCACTATCCATCCTATATCTACCTAATCTTATGCAGGAGGTCCTAGGCACCCACAGTGGAGTCCTTATCCATCCCAAGAGCACGCAGAAAGACTTACCTTCAGGTCCCTGTTCTGGGCGCCACTTTGCGGGAGACCAGCTCCCGCAGGTCCAGGGGTTCCCTCAAGTGGAGACGGAGTCGGCGAGAGAGACCGAGACAGAGTTTTTCACTTGTGTTTAAAAGAGGGAAGTAGTCTTAAGGCCCAGCGTTTTTCTTATATACTGGTTACATACATTTGCTTTAGGCTGAGGTCACTTATTTTCTAAGGGGCGGTGATTACAATTTTGCTAGCAAGCTGTTACCTCCCCCCCCCCCCCCCCCCAGAATCATTATTTTTGCAATACATTTCTTAACAGTAGTCTACTTATTTAGAAATATCCTGTTATGTCTGAAAGTATAGGCTGTG
>NW_017732276.1:126587-233638 GCF_001890085.2 Hipposideros armiger
GTTTATTTTTAATTTGGATTTCTGTGGCATGAGACATCACAAGACCAACCATAAGGCAGTGCCCCACATGGCTCCCAACAAACATTGAAAGCAGACATTCATCAGAGGAAGGTTATGCTCTCAGTGTGGTGGGATTTTAAAGGTGTCATGTTTTTCGAGCTCCTACCAAGGAACCAAATGATCAATTCGAATTTGTACTGTCAGCGAATAGATAGTTTGAATGAAAACATCATCCAGAAATGTCCAAAAGTTGTTAATTGTAAAGGAGCTGTGTTCCATCGTCACAACGCGAGATGACACACAAGTTTGATCACCCATCAAAAATTATTGGAGCTTGGATGGGATGTGTTGCTACACCCACCATACTCACCCGACCTTGCGCTGTCTGACTTCCACTTGTTTTGCTCTCTTCAAAACTCCTTGCATGGTATAACATTCAATTCAGATGAGGCTGTAAATCATCACCTTGTTCAGTTTCTCGCAAATAAAGACAAGTCCTTCTATGAACGAGGAATTATGAAGCTCACTGAAAGATGGCAAAAGGTTATCGAACAAATCAAGCAATATATCATTGATTAATCTTTGTTCTTTATATAAATAAATGACCTTTGAAAAACGTAGACCAAATACGTCATGACTTTTCTGACAACCAAATATATAAAACAGATTTTTGACCAACATAAAGACAGAGATCAACAGTAACACAATCAGTAGGGGATTTCAACACCCCATTGACACCAATGGACAGATCCTCCAGACAGAAAATCAACATGGAAACAGTGGCCTTAAGTGACACATTAGACAAGTTAGATTTAGTCGATATTTTTAGAACATTTCACCCCAAAGCAACAGAATATACATTCTTCTCAAGTGCACATGGAACATTTTCCAAGATAGACCACATGCTAGGTCACAAAACAAGTCTCAATAATTTTAAGAAGATTAAATCATGTCAAGCATCTTCTCTGACCACAATGCTATGAAACTGGAAATCAATTATAAGAAGAAATCTGGAAAACACACAAATACATGGAGACTGAATAACATGTTACTAAATAGCGAGTGGGTCAACAATGAGATCAAGGAAAAAAATCAAAAGATACCTTGAGACAAATGAAAATGAAAGCACAATGACCCCAAATCTATGGGATGTAGTGGGCAGCTTCAAGATGAAGTGGATCCCTGAAGAGCTTGGGAAGTGCCAAAGAATTATATAGGGTAAAGGGGAGGGAGGATAGTCACAAGTACAAGTATGTGAATACTACCAGGTATGGGAAGTTTCTTTACGTGCTTGACCAGGACAGGACAACAACAGGTTCCAGAAACCAGCACATAGCAGGGAGGCAAGAGAGGGGAGCTGATATATGTAAGTCATTTCCTGTATTTTGTGGCTGGTTATCAATGAACTGAGTCATTGCTCAGACATGGCACCCTGGACTCTGTGTTCGAAATGGAATCTACTCAAATATTTGTCAATTGAGTTCTCTGTGATGACGCTATGCTAAGTGTTGGGGGTGGTGTGTGTGCAGAATATGGATGAAGCCCTGTCTTTGATGTCATGGAGCTCACACTTTCTAGAGATAGTTGAATACACACAAAGTTTTTCTAGTTTAACTTCTCCTCATCTTCTAATTTACTTATCTACATTTAAAAAATTCAGAAACCTTTTTGAGATGTGAATTAACTTTGTTTGGTACAAACCCATATCTTTCCTGAAGGTAATAATACCTTTTATGACATCTAAAATCAATAAAACTAGTTGATGGTTAATGTTTGACTAAAGGCGAAGGGAGAGGCTCTGGGGAAGCAGAGTAGTGCAGAGGGAGCGTCCTCTGGGGAGATACTCAAGTGCCAATAGGAGTCTCAACAGCTGAATGGAAGAAAATAACTTTTAACAACCATTTTGTCATTTACTTACAGAAAGGTAAGTGTCAACACATCTGAAATATGTCAATAATGTATTTCTTCAAGATTGACAAAATAGATGGTGGAGGGGGGTACTTAGAAGTCTCCAGGCAAATTTATTTCTTGAAGGTTGCTATGTAGCATTGTTGGGAAAGAAAGTTTATTCCTGGTATGACAAGTTTTACTTACAAAGCATAATTTAAATGGCTTCTTTTAATTCTTCTATCTTTCATAAATTTATTTGATGAAGTAGTTTTGGTTGAATCAAACTTGGTAGTAGAATTAAGAAAAGACTGAGTTTTTGGATGTTTAAATCAGTAAGTATTATACCCATTCTTTGTGATTAAAATATAAAGTGCTTAGCCTTAAGATGCTCTGGCTCTTGTATACTAGAAATTGGGGTTGGAATCTCATTCTCACAATGTCTTCACTCAGATGTGGTCTTCAAAAACTGAGCATTCTACCTACTTCTTAGAGAATGAAATTCAATTTAGAATTCTTAGGAATATGTGGGACACAGTGAAGGAAGGGAAATGCATTAAAGAAAAGAAGCCTTTCTTAAAAGTATTATAATAGAATAAGAATTGAAAACAGAGAGATAGGACTGCCTTCACAATTGGGAAAACAAGACTTGATGTGTGTTTGCTGGCTTCTGGTACTTTCTTCAGCCTCACTGGTGCATGTACCTTCTGCTAATAAGTGATTATTTTGAGATGTCAAGTCATGTACAGCCTATCAGTGTCTTCAAAGGTCCAGTGTGCCTCTGTTTCATTTTTTTCTTTATTATGGTGACTTTGTAGGGACAGATGCCCTCTGGGACGGGAGATGTGGAGGAGAAGATTAGAAGGGCAATGCATTTTCTGATATTTTCTTGTCTTTATTTTTCTTCAAAAACTTATGTAACAAATGAGGAATAACTTGAAAGAAGAAGAAAGTATATATTTAGATGCCAAGGAAAATGGATGACATTCAGCTCCCATCAGGAAACTAAATAAGTCTTTTACTGAGTAAGGGTTTATCATTGATTACAGGGTACACAGTTTGAGTCTTCAGGGTTAGGCAGTGGGTTAGGCCAGTTTCATCATTTACCAACCAGTGGCACTAAGCAGATTGTTTAAACTCTCTGAATCTTAATTTCCTCATCGGTAAAATGGAAGTAATTGCCTAACCAAGTAGTTGTGAGAGTAAATTAGATAAACATGTAAAGAACTCAGAACATTGTGTGGCACTTGATAGACATTCAATAAATGTTAGCTCTCCTTTCCATGAGAAAGTTCAAGTAGGTGACTCAGACCAAATTGAGAAGTTGCTGTGTCACTCACCAGGAAAAAAAATAATAATGCTGCAATAATTATATCTTCCATTGTGCAAGAGAGCAACTAATTTAATGGTAAGGAAATGGGGTCTATCAATATAAGAGAATTATGGAAAAATCAGTTTTTACTTTTTAAAATAAGAGGTGTTTAAAAGTCACTCTGATGTTTCATATGTAAGTCTTATGGTGAGGTGTGGATGTGGCATCCTATGAAACTTGCTAAGATGACCCCTGGGAAAAGTCATGGTTGTTTAAGGTGAAGGTTGCATTTCCAGTACCTCCTTCCTTCTTTTACAAAAGGCAAAATATATCCTGGCAGCAACTCAACTTCCTGTTCCATTGTCAAAGGAGCTCTCTGGAAAGGAGCGTGTGCCCATACTTTTCTTCCATGTCAAAAGAGATGACTCTGAGAAAGAAAGCTGAGCATCATCATGCTTCTTTCTCCAAAGGTCCACAAATAAGTGCTTTTATGGGTGGTAGCTTACATGGGTAGAAACATAAGGGTTTATTCATTGGCATAAAATTACATTCGTTCAGAAATCCCTGATGTCAAATTTAGAATGGGCTAGTTATTCTGTAGCCTATTCCTTGATTAAATAAGGAAAGAGGTGCTAAAGTTTGTTAGAAGAATATCTATCTACCTATTTGTTACTTGTGAGAACAAACAGGAATGTTTACTTGGATACAAGAAATACTAGTAAAAGCAGTTAGTCACCCAGGATTGAGGTATTAATTATACTAAAGTTGATTTTTTCACTTAAGTATATGTAACAGACCAAGCTATACTTGGTTATTATAATGTGTATGTGGCACAAAGAAAACTTAATTTCTCTTAAAATATTCTGTAAAGCTGGTGTTGAATCTTCTCACCCATGATATTCTGAATCAATAATTTTCCATATTTTAATTGTTTTTAAACATTAGGACTTGTAGTTCTTGATTAAGAAATAAAGAGAAATCAAAATGGTAGATTTGTACTCTTAAGCAATGTTTAAACTAAAGATGAACACATCTTCCTCATTTTGAGGGTTCTGTGCTTGGTCTCGGCAGTCAGATTGACCCCCTTCCTCACCTCTCTGAGCTTAGTTTCCTGCTCTATAGGATGACAACAGTACTTTATACTTTATAGAATTGTTGTGATATTTAAATGAAATAAGTTGTCCACAGTGCTTAATTTAATAAATGCTAGCTATATTTTTTGTTTTAAATATAAAAATGAACTCATGAGTGAGATTTCATAGTGGTATGGTCTCCCTTCATAAGCTAGAATTAAATTTATTTTTTCTTACTCTCTGGCCCACCCCAGTTGTCATGTGTGATTTCATTACAGAAATCAGAACGCTAACCTGCCATATGTGAGCACGGCTGTACATTTTGTCATCAGAATTTTGCCTCAAGGAACTAGTATTACAGAAAGTTATTATTATTCTTTAAATCTCAGTGTCTAAACCCTATGGGATGGGATCTAATTTGAACTCACCTCATACTGAATTTCTAAGACCAGCATGTGTGACTTTATTATCTTGACAAAATGCTCAACTGTACACTTTATGATACATGAAGAAACACTTTGTCAAAAACAATGAAGCCACCTTTTATGAGAGACAGTGATTCCTACCCTCCTCTTTTGGCCAGGGAAGCCCTTGTAATGTTTTGCTAGATATGGAGGAAAGTCTTTTGCCTGCCTGCCTCCTAGGGTTTCTGAGGTGTAAGCCTGCACACCTCAGGGAATTCAACACTGACGTCCTTACTGCCAACCTGCTTAAGATGACAGGGAAGCACCATTTCAGAATAGCCATCTGTTGGCCCCATGGGAGTGCCTCCTGCCCCTTTAACCCTTCCATTCAGGGTTGGGCCATCCTGTGTGACTCAGGAGAGGATTTCTTACCCCAGCTGCCCCTTCTCTTGCTCTCTGTGTGGAAGTGCAGAGTGGAATGAAAGCCATTGAGGAATAAATATTCCTTAGAACTCATCCTTCTTTTCTTTAATAAGAATAATTATGCCAATAATTTGTATTTAAATTAATCACATAAATTTAAAACATTTTGAGTTCTGTAGAGGAGCCATCTATCCTCCCATGAGCCCATTTACTTGACCATGAACTCATTGATAAATAATCACCCCCAGCCTTACATATTTGTAAATCTGGATTTCCATATACTGAAAGATTGGCATATCTATATTGCAAAGTTTAATGAGAGAAAAAAAGTGCTCACATTTATGTATGCATGTGCAGGGCAGGGTGACACCCCTTCCTCATTTTGTTCCTTCCTTTCTCCTTCCCAATCAGTTTGAAGTGTGAATCAGCAGCCCTGATTTTATGCCTGCCTATTTCTAGCTTATTAATGGCCACTTTAATTGGGTCCCTAATTTGTCAAGAGTGCCAATTGGTCTGATCTGTGATTTTTTAAACCTTAAATGATGTAATTGGTGCCAGAGATTTGTGAGTGAGACCAAAAAGGGGCATGATTGTCTGAACATTACTTGATGAACAATGGTGTGAGTGAGCTTTTAATCTGATCTTTGTTCATATCTGGTCTTGCTTTATAATTTATGTTGCTCCTAGCTATATATATACATACAATGCAGAGGTAAAATAAATGGCACACAGCATATTTGGTCTTATTTGGCCCTGGTGGTGTTATGAATTCCAGTCATATCCCTTCCTGCCCACATTACACATGATATTTGAAAACAAATTTTCCAGTTCTCTCGTTCTGTACCTTCTTTGTTCTTTGGAAATGGATGGATCAACTTTAGAACAGGTGAATTAATTTCATTACAAGCCCTTAATGGTATTTTTTTAAAAAAGGATGAGAGGTTACTGACTCTATTTAAGGCCTGCCTATCACTTAGCTTTTTGTAAGGGGGTGGAAATCAATTCTTATGTATTGAATTACTTGCAAGTTTTGAGACCTGAGACCTAGAAATTCCCTGTCCTTACTCAGATAAATGGGGAAATGACAGGAGTGTCTAAAAATGCCTCTTGGGAACACTGGAGCCCAGCAGGAGAATCAATCAAGCTTCAAGTGTACCCCTTGGTATGCCATGGGCACCGCATGTATGATAGCTGAATAAAGCTCCATCGAGGCTACCTCTATCCTGAGATGGTAGCACCTTTCTCAGTGAAAACTAGAGTTTCTTGGTGTGTTCGTTTGCTAGGGCTGCCATAACAAAGTACTACAGATGGAGTGGCTTAAACAACAGAAATTAAGGATCTGGAGCCCGGAAGTCCAAAATCAGGGTGTCAGCAGGGTTGGTTCCTGTTTAGGCCATAAGGATCTTTTTCAGGCCACTCCCTTCCTTGTAGTTGGCCATATTTCCCCATGTTTCTTCACATTTTCTTCCTTCTATGCCTGCTTTTGTATCAAAATTTTCCCTTTTTATTAGGACACAAGTCATATTAGACTAGGGCCAACCCTAATGATGTCATTTTAAATTCATTATCTCTGTAAAGACCCTATTTCCAAGTAAAATCATATTCTGAAGTCCTTGAGAGTTAGGACATATGGATTTGGGGGAGGGGGACACTATTCAATGCATAACACTTGGCTTGATTAAAAAATAGGAGGCTGGGCCGGCCGAGTGGCGCGATGGTTAAGAACTGGCTTGGGATGCCGGAGGGCCGCGGTTCGGATCCCACATATGAGGGCCAGTGACACTGCCCTCCACAGCTAAGATGCTGAACAACAGCTCAACCTGGAGCTGGGCTGCCGTGAGTCGCAGGCGACGGCGTAGGCTGCAGCCCCTGTGGCACTGGGTTGCCATGGGCTACCGTGTGTAGCCAGCAGCCAGCATGAGCAGCCAGTAGCCATAGTGAGCGGCCGTCCAGAAGCCGGCGACTGATCTGCCTCGCCCCAGAAGAGCGCAATGATGGTGCCGACTTGGGCCAGTGAAGCAACGTCCTCCACAACTAGACTGAAGAACCAAACGACAGCAACTTGTCTGTTCTCCTTCCCCAATTCCCCAGCCCTGTTCCCATCCCCCCAATTCCCCAATAAAAATCTTAAAAAAAAACAAAACTACAAGAACATTACTATAAAAAAAATGGGAGGCTGCTGAGGTGAAGGTCAGAAGGGAAATGAGGAGCAGACAACACAGAACTATATGTGCTGTAGGAAACAAAACCTCCTGGGTGATGTTCCTCTGAGAAGGGGGAGTCATGTCAGCATGAAGAAGAAGAGTAGCCATTAAATGAAAAATAATAACTTTTTTTAATTTTTGGAAAGATATGTAACAAATGAAGTGATACTAGATGTTATTATGAGTATATTTGTACCTCCAGCGGGAAAATAATAGATGAATAAGAGCATAGGTATGGAATTAGCCAGGCAGTGTGATCTTGGGCAATTCTCTTAACTTCTTTGACCTTCACTTTTTTCATTTTTGATCTTTAAGAGGTAAATTTTAATAGTACATGCTTCATAGGGTTCTTACGAGAAATCAGTGAGATAGTTTATATTGAAGTCTCAGCATGTGTGTGGCAAATTGTTTTCAGTAAATGTTAGCTCCTCTGTTTTTTTATTCTGGCTGAACAGATTCAGGACATGGAGGAATTTCAGTGTTTTGTGGGCTGTAGTGAATTAAATGAAAGCATCAGCCATAAGCAGCAAGACCAGTAGCCCTGATACCATATTTGTAAGTGGTGGTGGCTTTTCAAAACTCCCTTTAAAAAAAAACACCCCAAAAAACCTTTGACCTGTGTTGCTAAGGATGTGCTTGGCCTCTCAGATAGTTGCCATAGAAACTGTCTGAATTTAGTCTTTGAATCTGAGGGAAACCCTGACAAATAACAAAAATTCCAAGGAGGTGATTGGATCAGTTATTTCAGGTAGTTGAGATAAAATGTCACTGAATTCTCCAGTCCTTTTCCAAGTAGTGTTTGTAAGGAAATCTATCAAGTATGTATGGCTTGGTGGTTTTAGGTAATTTTAGTGTAAACTATGGTTTCCCACCAGCATCATTATGATCCAGGATGTGATATTCATTAGTGGAATTATGTACCTGCAAAGAGGAAATATAGGCAACACTTGTTTGAGAGGCCAAAGTCCTTTTCCGGCATAATCCTAGCATTGATGTAGTTGGCCTTGGATTAGTCATATAAAGGCTTTGCCTTGCCACTTTGTTTGGCCGTGGGGTTGTTGCTGTGAAGGCTGCTTTTTGAGTATTCTCATTATCAGGGCCACTGAAAGCTGGTGTCTGAGAAAGGAGACATCTGCAGGCAATGTTTAAGGTTGTGAATAAGCAAACTTGGGTGGCAGAATGAATTTTTATTTGGCAAACACTATTAGAAATATTAATTCACTGACTCCCATAACCCTCAAAGGTAGATACTATTATTATTTCTGCTTTACAGATGAATAAACAAGAGTCAGTGGAGGAGCCAGGATCCAAACCAGCCAGTCTAATGCCAGGGTCTGTACTCCTAACAACCATATCATCTATATCATTGTGTGGGAGTTTTGTCTGCAAATAAATCATGGAAACCGAGACATGGGAGTGGAGAGCAGTGACTTCTCTTTTTCACTGGAAACCCTTCTGTGAAGGATAAGACTAGGTGTAAATGACAAATAAAGGATAAGTGCATTGCTACTTTTACTTTTTAGATTTCATCAAAACACTCCAGCCGGCGACTTGTCTGAACGTTTAACTAAAACAAGGCATTCATTTTATTTTCATTTGTTTTGCTTTTATTCAATTTATATGTATTTGGAAGATTAAAAGTGCTAAAAAGAAAATGAGCTCAAGGAGAGATGATATAGATCAACCAATTCTTAACCTGCATACCAAGCAGATATTTGTTAGTGTATTTAAAAATGAAACAACCCTTCCATCAACAATAAAAATGCATTACTTTGCATCAAAATAAATCCTCAAATCTTGCTAGTTTCTTATAACATTTTATGTTATTTCAAAATCTATTCTCTTATAGATCAGACAAATTAATAGAATATCAATATTAGAAAATCACAAATGTTTTAGAAATTAACAAGCATCTGTCGAGGGCTTAATATATACAAGACATAGTGTAAAAAGCTGTAAGAGGTTAAGCAATCAGCATTTATTAAATCAGGCCTCTGCCTTGGAGGGTTTTATTTTCTAGTAGAGGCAGTAGCACAAACATATAAGTAAACAATGAAAAATAAGATGTGAGCAGGAGGTGCTTTGAGAGGAAGGTACTTCTGACTGGAAATCAGGGATAAGTTCATGAAGGAAGTGATTTCAGTTTCAGCTCCATGAAGGCAGACCCTGTACTCCTTACTTTGGTACCCTAGTTCTTAGCACAGGATCTGGAACGTTATAGACACTTTTTATAACAATTCAATGCTTTTAAAAGAAATGAATACTTTGGACCTAGATGGTAAGATACGAGAAGTAGAAGCAGAAGTGAGGAAAGATGTTTCAATCCAACGTCATGAGCAAATATCAATTGTCCGTTGACTCCAGGTGGGGCCTTGTGCCAGGTGGAGAGAATAGCAAATGCCAAAGCCTGGAGATAGGAAAGCTTGGGGGCAAAGTCCATCTGGGTGTACAGTGTTAACTGGGTGTGGAAAGGGAGTGGGAGATAAGACTGGAAAAGTGCGTTGGGACCAGCAATGGAAAGATCTTTGACCAAGGAGTTTGAGGAGACGGATTCCCAAATGTGTCATTATTGTCTATATTTTTAGTTTTTAAAGCATTTATTGGTGACTGCTGATAATGTTCATTTTGCTAATATAAACAGATTAGTTAGGCTTAACAATACCAATGTATTCATTTATATATATTTTACATTGCAGTATGCTAGAACCTGAAATTATTTGTTTCTATGTGTTTTTAAACCACAAAAGCAGTATAAAGCAGAAAAAAAAAAGCATCGTTTGCGTTTAACATAATAAACCAATTCTAAAATGACTTTTGGACACATCAACCAAATTAATCCTGAGGCAAAAGCTAATTTTTAAACATTCACAGAATTTGTCCTGAAAGGTTTTACTGCAGGCTCTTCTTTAAAATAGCTGTAGGACCTTGGGGCAAACTACTTAATCTATACAGCATGTATATGCAATATGGACATTTTATATATCTCTACCTCTTTATGCCTATATCTACTTCTTTGCAGCTATCACACTATATAGGGTGTGACAGAGTCGGAAGAGGTTTTGGACTTTGGAATCTTACAGATCTGATTGGAAGCATGGCAATGTGACTTCCTAGCTATGTGTTATTAGGTGAATTGTTTAACTTTCAACCTCAATTTCCTTATATATAAAATGAGAATAACAGTTTCTAACTCACTATGCCTGTGAGAGACTCATAAAAGCACACGTTTATTATTGAGTAATTGAAATGTATTTTCCATTTGAGGAAACTGAGGCATGGAGAGATTTAGTATACCCATGGTTGTACAGCTGGTAAAAGGCAGATCTGGGTTTCTAGCCCAGGCTTTTGGATGCAGTCCATTTTCTGTATCACTGTTATTCTATTAGTAAAGGGCCCTTCATAAATCTACCACATACATGATGCTAAATAAATGCTCATTTCTGTTTTTATGTCCATCTCCCATGGCATCTGAGGGGCTAAAATGGGATTAGTACTTTTACCTTTTAAAAGTTCAAATATAAGCTATTCAGATGGAAGGCATTTAAAATTTTCAGGGCCTTAATTTTTAGAGTGGTTAGCATTTTAATAAACATTTTTCCATGCTGAGTATATTAGTGATATATGTTCAATGCAAAAAAATTTTTAAATACAGAAAAAAGATGAAGTGAGTCAAAATTATCCATAATCCCTAGAGATAATAAAATGATTATAATTTTAGTGAAATGAATATATTTTTAAAAATTGAGGTAGGGCCGGCCGAGTGGCTTGCTGGTTAAGAACTGGCTTGAGACGCCAGAGGGTCCCGGTTCGGATCCCACATATGAGGGCCAGTGACACTGCCCTCTACAGCTAAGATGCTGAATAACAGGTCGACCTGGAGCTGGGCTGCTGGGAGTCGCCGGTGATGGCTAGGCTGCAGCCCATGTGACAGTGGGTTACCATGGGCTACCGTATGTAGCCAGCAGCAAACATGAGCGGCCAGCAGCCGCAGTGAGCGGCCGTCCAGAGGCCAGCGACTGATGTGCCTCACCCGGGAAGAGCGCAATGATGGTGCCAACTTGGGCCAGTGAAGCGGCGTCCTCCACAACTAGACTGAAGAACAAAACGACAGCAACTAGTCTGTTCCCCTTCCCCCAATTCCCCAGCACTGTTCCCATTCCCCCAATTCCCCAATAAAAATCTTTTTAAAAATTGAGATAAATTTGTAAATAACATTATATTAGTTTCAGGTGTGCAACATAATTTGATATTGTATACACTACATAGTAATCTCCAAAATAAGCCGTTGCCTCTGTCACCATACAATTATTTCCTTTCACCCGTTTTAGTCCACCCCCAACCCCCTTCCTCTCTGATAACCATCAATTTGGTCTCTATAGCTATGAATTTTGCTTGGTTTTATTTTCTTTGTTTGTTCATTTTGTTTTCTTAGATTCCACATATAAGTGAAATCATATGATATTTGTCTTTCTCTGGCTTATTTCACTTAGCGGAATACCCTCAAGATCGATTCATGTTGTTGCAAATGGCAAGATTTCCTTCTTTTTTATGGCTGAGTAGTATTCCAGTGTGCATGTGTGTGTGTATGTGTGTGTGTGCGTGTGTCACAGTTTCTTTATTCATCCATCAATGAACACTTAGATTGTATCCATATCTTGGCTATTGTGAATAATGCTTCAATGAATGTAGGGAAGCATATAGATTTCTAAATTTTGTTTTTTTGTGGATAAATACCTAGAAGTGTAAAAGCTGGTTAAATAGTAATTCTAGCTTTAATTTTTTGAGGAACCTCCATACTGTTTTCCATATTGGTTGTACAATTTACATACCCACCAACAGTGTATGAAGGTTACTTTTTCTCCACATCCTCACCAACATTTCTTATTTCTAGTCTTTTTGATAATAGCCATTCTAGTAGGTATTAGGTGATTATCTTATTGTGGTTTTAATTTGCACTTCTCTAATTAGTGGTGTTGAGCATCTTTTCATGTGTCTGTTGACCATCTGTATGTCCCCTTTGGAAAAATGTCTATCCAGATCCTCTGCCCATTTTTAATTGGGTTGTTTGTTTTCTTGCTATTGAGTTGTTTGAGCTCTTTCTATATTTTGGATATTAACCTCTTATCAGATACTGGTATATGATTTGCAAATATTTTCTCCCATTCAGTAGGTTGCCTTTTGATTTTGATGATTATTTTCATGGCTGTACAGAAGCTTTTCAATTTGCTGTAGTCCCACTAGTCTATTTTTGCTTTTGTTGTCCTTGCTTTTGGAGTCAGATCCATAAATTCAACACCAAAATTGATGTCAGGAGTTTACTGCCTATGTTTTCTTCTAGGAGTTTTATCTTTTCAGGCCTATATTCCAGTCTTTAATCCTTTTTGAGTTAATTTTTTAAAAGATTTTATTGGGGAATTGGAGGAGGGAACAGCATTGGGGAATCGGGAAGGGGAACAAACAAGTTGCTGTCCTTTTGTTCTTCAGTCTAGTTGGGGAGGACGTCACTTCACTGGCTTATGTTGGTATTATGATCATTGTGCTCTTCCTGGCTGAGGCAGATTGGTCGCCAGCCATTGGACAGCCCGCTCACAGTGGCTCATGGCAGCTCTCACCAGCTGCTGGCCGCTCACACTATCTACTGGCCACTCACGGTAGCTTACAGCAGCCCACTGCAGCCCCATTGCAGCCTACGCCATCACCAGCCACTCAAGGCAGCCCAGCTCCAGGTCAAGCTATTGCTCACCATCTTAGCTGTAGAGGGCTCAGAGTCACTGGCCCATGTGGGATCTGAACCGACGGCCCTGCTGCTCACAGCTCGCGCTCCCAAGCCAACTCTTAACCAATGAGCCACTCAGCCGGCCCCCTTTTTGAGTTAATTTTTGTGTATGATGTCAGATAGTGGTCTACTTTCATTCTTTTCCATGTGGCTATTTAGTTTCCCCAACATTATTTATTAAAGAGACTGTTCTTTGCCCATTGTATATTCTTAGCTCCTTTGTCATAAATCAATTGACCATATATGGGTAGGTTTATTTCTGGTCTCTGTACTCTGTTCCATTTATCTATGTGTCTGTGTTCATGTCAATAACATCCTTTTTTTTATTACTATAGCTTTGTTGTATAGTTTGAAATCAGGGAGTGTGGTACCTCCAGCTATGTTCTTCTTTCTCAAGATTGCTTTGGCTAGTCAGGGTCTTTCGTGGTTTCATACTAATTTAGAATTATTTGTTCTAGTTGTGTGAAAAATGCCATTGGAATTTTCATTGAATTTGTAGTTTATTTTATGTAGTATGGAAAATTTAACAGTGTTAATTCTTCAAGTCCAGGAACACAGAATAACTTTCTATTTATTTGTGTCTTCTTCAACTTCTTTTATCAATGTCTTATACTTTTCAGGGCATAGGTCTTTCACCTCCTTTGCTAAGTTTATTCATAAATATTTTATTCTTTCTGATGTAATCATAAACGGAATTGTTTTCTTAATTTCTTTTTCTGATAATATGTTATTAATGTATAGAAACTCAACAGATTTCTGTACATTGTATCTTGCATCTTTACTGAATTCATTTATTAATTCTAACAGTTTTATTTTATTATTATTTTTTGTGGAGTCATTAGGATTTTCTACGGATGGTATCATGTAATCTGCAAATAATGACAGTTTTACTTCTTCCTTTCCAATAAGGATTCCTTATACAAATTTTTTTCTTGCCTAATTGCTATGGCTAAAACTTCCAATACTATGTTGAATAATGTGGTGATAGTGGGCAATCTTGTCTTGATTTTAGAGGAAAAGATTTTAGCTTTTCAACATTGAGTACAATGTTAGCTGTGGGTTTGTCATATATGGACTTTACTATGTTGAGATACATTCCCTTTATATTCAACATTGTTGAGAGTTTTTATCATAAATGGATATTGCATTTTGTTAAATGCTTTTTCTGCATTTTTTGAGATTATCATATAATTTTTTTCTTTACTTTGCTAGTGTGGTGTATCATGTTGATTAATTTGAGGATATTGAACAATTCTTTAATCCCTGGAATAGATCCTACTTGATCATGGTGTGTGATCTTTTTAATATATAGTTGAATTTGGTTTGCTAATATTTTATTGAGAATTTTTGCATTTATGTTCTTTTTTTGTTTTGTGGTGTCTTTGGCTAGTTTTGGTATCAAGGTAACATTGGCCTCAAGATGAATTTGGAAGCATTCCCTCTTCAATTTTTGCGGGAAGATTTTGGGAAGAGTAGGAATTATATATTTTTTGAATGTTTGGTAGAGTTTACCAGTGAAGCCTTCTGGTCCTGGACTTTTGTATGTTGAGAGGTTTTTGATTTCTGATTCAACCTTTTTGCTAATAATTGGTCTCGGAGTTTCTATTTCTTCCTGATTTAGTCTTGGAAAATGGATTATTTCTAGGAATTTATCCATTTTCTTTTAGGTTGTCCAATTGTTGACATATAATTGTTCAGTTTCTCTTATGATCCTTACAGACCAATATCTCTAATAAACATAATGCAAAAATCCTCAAGCAAATAGTCTTTCATTTCTGATTTTATTTATATATTGATTTCTCTCTCTTTTTTTCTTGGTGAGTCTTGCTGAAGGATTGTCAATTTTTAAAAATCTTTTTAAAGAATGAGCTATTAGTTTGTTGGTCTTTTCTATTGTTTTCTAGTTTCTATTTTATTTATTTTTGCTCTGATCTTTATTTTTTCTTTCCTTCTACTAACTTTGGGCTTCACTGGATCTTTTTTTTCTGATTTCTTTAGGTCTAAAGTTAGATTGTTTATTTGAGATTTTTTTCTTGTTTCTTGAGGTAGGTGTGTATTGCTGTAAACTTCCCTTTTAGAACTGCTTTTGCTGGAATGTTTTGCTGCCTTTAGATGGAATGTTCTGTACATATGTATTAAGGCCATATGGCTTAATATGTCATTTTAGGTCACTATTTTCTGTCTGGATGATCTATCTATTGATATAAGTGGCATATTAAAATCTCCTACAGTTATTGTATTGATGTCAATTTCTCCCTTTAGGTCTGTTAATATTTGCTTTACATATTTAGGTACTCATATTTTGAGTGTATGAACATTTACAAATGTTATATCCTCTTGTTGGATGACTCTTTTATCATTGTGTAATGCCCTTATTTGTCTTTTATTACAGTCTTTGTTTTAAAATCTATTTTGTCTGAGGTAAATATAGCTACCCCAACTTTCTTTTAATTTCCATTTGTATGGAATACCTTATTCCACCCCTTCCCTTGCAGTCTGTGTGTGTTCTTAGATCTGAAGTAAGTTTCTTATAGGCAGCATATGGATGATTCTTGTTGTTTTTATCCACTTATTCACTCTATATCTTTTGACTGGGGGATTTAGTCCACTTATATTTAAAGTAATTATTGATAGTTATGTCCTTATTGTCATTTTGTTAATTGTTTCTGGGTTTTGTTTTTTTGTTTGTTTGTAGTTCATCCTTGTTCTTTTCTTCTTCTCTTGCTCTCTTCCCTTGTGGTTTGATGGCTTTCTATTCTTTCTCATTATCTTTTGTGTATCTACTTAGGATTTTGCTTTGTGGTCACTATGAGGTTCACATATAATAGTATATATAACATTCTAATTTAAGTTGATAGCAACTTAAGTTTGAATGCATTCTTCAAACTACGTTTACCAACCCTCTGTTTTATGTTTTTAATGTCATGTTACTTCTTTTTATTTTGTGTATATCTTAACTAATTATTGTAGTTATAGTTAATTTTACTACTGTTGTCTTTTTACCTTCATACTAGTTTTATAAATGCTTAATCTACTATGTTTGCTGTTACCTATGAGATTTTAACTTCCATATATTATCTTGGTACTTGTCTGTGCCTTTTCTTTTTAGCTTTAAAAAATCCCTTTAGCATTTCTTGTAGGCCAGTTTAGATGTAATGGAGTCCTTTAGCTTTTGCTTTTATAGAAAACTCTATACTTCAATTCTGAATAATAACCATGCCAAGAAGAGTATTCTTGTTTGGAAGTTTTTTCTTTAAGCATTTTAAATATATCATGCCACTCCCTTCTGACCCACAAAATTTCTGGTGAAAAATCAGCTCATAATCCTATGGAGCTTCCCTTGTACATAACAAGTTGTTTTTCTCTTGCTTCCTTTTAAGAAACTCTATTTTTAATTTTGGACATTTTAATTATAATGTGTCTTGGTGTGGATCTCTTTGGGTTCATCTTTGAAACTGTACTTACTGGACTTGGATGTCCGTTTCTTTCCCCAGGTTAGGGAAGTTTTCTGCCATTATTTCTTCAAATAAATTTTCTGCCTCTTCTCCTGATAACCTTATAATGTAAATGTTATTCTGCTTGATGTTGTCTCATAAGTCCCTAAAGCTTCCTTCCTCCCTTCCTTCCTTCTTTCCTCCCTCCCTCCCTTTCTTCTCCCCTCTCTCCCCACTCCCCCTCCCTTCTCTCTCTCTCTTTCTTTCTTCTGCTCTTTGGGTGATTTTCACTACCATGTCTTCCACATTGCTGATCTGTTCATCCAATTTGCTGTTGAAACCTTTTAGTGTATTTTTCAGTTTAGTTATTGCATTCTTCAGCTCTGTGACTTCTGTTTTGTACTTTCTTATAACTTCTCTTTGTTGAAGTTCTCACTGTGTCCATCCATTCTTGTTCTGAGTTCAGTTAGCATGTTTAAGACCATTACTTTGAACTCTAATAGGTAAAATACTTATATCTGTTTCATTAAGGTTTTTTCTTGTTATTTCATTTGAAACATATTCCTCTATTTCTTAATTTTGCCTGGCTCTCTGTGTTTTTTTCCATGTATTAGGTGGATGAATTATCTCTCCTAGTTTTGAAAGAGTAGCAGTGTGTAGGAGATGAACCTTATTGTTTAACCTTGCCAATCTCTTGTTTGTCTCTCCATCCTTTGTGATTCTCTAAGGAGCCTAATTTATTCTTGTTAGGTCCCAGTTTTTAAGGTGTACCAAGACCTGTGAATGTTACAAAGTGAGAAAGCTCAGTCAGCACCTACTTTCAGGCTGAGTGGAAGCTAGACATTCAGACAATAGCTTTTAAGGAATGCAAGTTTATACAGGCTTGTGGGACCACAATTGTGAACCCTGCTGGCCTCCAGGCCAGGTGATCTAGAGCATTCCTCTTGGTGACAGTTGCAAAAATTGGGGACCCAGACAAGTGGATGAGCTCCTGTTTGGGTGGTACTCTGAATCATTTTTTTTATTTCCTTGGTTTTTGTTTTGTTTTGTTCTTTTAAAAGTCCAATATGATAGGCAACAATCCTGATTTACAGGCCATGTGGAAAATTTATCTGTTCTTAAAATTTGTTAGTCATGATGTGTCTCAAGGTGAAAGGTATTATATAATTTCTGTAAAATGTGAAGTCATAGAAAGAAAGGAAAAATAATATTGAACAGCAGAGAATAAGGGCAGAATTTGGATTCTTATTTAGTTGCTTTTGTAGTAATAAGAAGTACATGTTTTTCTTAAGTGTATTGCATAGCTGACAACAATGTTTAGAAGGCCAAAGAGGTGGCTTGTGAGATCTTTGAATAAAGGATTGTGAACATTGTTGGATTCTTTCTGCTTGAGGAATCTCATATATTTGTAACTTTGAATCAGAACCACTAAAATTTTAGTATCTAGTTATTCTGGCTTTTGCCAAAACATAGCTTCCCCTCCATACAATGAGTGAAAATCATACTTATTGCCTATAATTTAAGACCCCTAAATGAAGATTCTAATACAGTGGAGTGGCTAAAGAAATGGAGGAAGCATGAGTTTGATTTGGGGTGTTGACTTGTGTGTTGCTATGGATAAGGTATCATGAAACTTTTGGAAGACTGCATAGCTCCATACAGAGGACAGACTGGCCTTTAGGGATCCCATTCTACTGTGTTTGTAATTTTATATCATCCAATAATCCTTTCTGGTTGGAAGGACATGGTTTTAACAGACTGGTAACTAATCACTCTTATCTCTGGTTTATTCACAGGAGATTGAATAAAGAAAACCATGATGGTGCAAGCCCAACTGCACTGCCTGTGTGTTTTTATACTTTATTTGGTAAGAGAAGAAAATGCACTTTATTTATTTACTAAAATATTTTCTACTATTCTTCTACCCCATACCAGGGAAACAATGGCTACCACTTAAAAAAATAGTCTATCAAAATTAAATTGTTGTATACCAAGGACACATAGTTTGCCCCAATATGATATTTTTGATGAGCTTGCTACAATTCACACGTCTGTACTTTCTTCTCAGATCTTAAAAGCCAATAGCAAGGAGGATAGGTGACTCAGATGATTAGAGCACGCACTCTGAAGAACAAGGTTGCTGGTTCAATTCCACATGGGCCACTTTGAGTTGGGCCCTACTTAAAATAAAAAAGCCAATAGCAATTAATGGGAAAGGTTTTTTAAAAAAAATCTATTTACTCTGGTTTATACCTTCATGTATGTGTCAGGTAATCTGGAAATAAAAGAACACTGACACATGTATTAGTGTAAGTCCCTTAAACTTGACATTATTTATCTAACTTTGACCATGAAAAATTACCACTGAAACAGTAAGAAAAGCATTTTCTCTATTTTCAACCCTGCTCTGCTCTGTACTTTTCATTCCATATGTGTTTTGGAGTTTCATACTTATATTTGTCTTCAGCTGTTGAGTTAACCCTATTTACTGATAGGCTTCTAAAGGTTGGAGCTGGATGGAACCTGGAGAAATCCAACCCTCAACCTCAGGTAGACAGTGAGATGTCATCCTGATTTAACTCATGAGACTCATAAAGGTCATACGTTTGTCAATTTGTTGTATTATGAAGCAAGGTTATAGAGGAGCACTTGCTTTCTCCTTAGAAGGAAGCTTCTAGGTTGCTCACACCACAAATCTTGGTTCCTTTCTTCTGGGACCCAAAAATAACATATCAAATTTCAAGTCCTAGAGAGGCCTTTAGAGCCCACAGAGTTAAAAATATTTACAGAGTGAAATAGAACCAAACTTGTAAAACACTCAGAGCTTTGCCCTCAGGGTTGTAGTGGGGGAGCAGGTAACATGTAGTTCAAACTTTATGAGCAATGTGTATCCTCAAAGACCAGGGACTCACAAGTTGTCACTAGGACTGCTTAAGGATTGAGTCAAACATTCCCACTTGACTTCTCACCTCTCCCTACCCTCTGAAACATCCTTTGCTATCTGTATTATCATAGGGTTTTGTTGAAGTCAGACTTAGGTTCAAACTTGGCACTGTGACTTACCAGTGATAGGAACTTGAGTGATTACTTAAGCACTGAAGCTCAGTTTTCTGTCTGGTTAAATGGGTCTGATAAGAATATTTGCCTTATAGAATGCTGTGGCAATTAAATGAAACAATGGATTTTTAAAGCCCTTGGATCAGTGACTGGCACAGTCTAAGCACATAATAAATATAAGCTATTACCATTATTACAGCATTTTAAATATGCAGTGTCTACACTCATATGGTCCCTGGACTCTATGAGAAAGGGACAGTATTTTAGTAATCTCTGCAGCTTCAGCACATAGCACAGTGCCAGGAATAAGATAGAAAACAAACACATAATTATGAGCTTATATTAGGAAACAACGAGATCTATGAGAGAAGATTCTATCATAATAATAACTTGATATTAGTAGGCTCATCTACCTTTTGTCTAAAAAGGAGACATGCATTCTTCTTCCTGGAAAAAGTTGAAAATAAGATTTTCTTCTCTCTACTCTCATCCTGGTGGGATTTCTGCCTATAGTAAGAAATACTGCCCAAACACTGCTGCAGCAAGAGCCTCGCCCAGGAGATAGCTGCAAGCACAGCTGTTTTGGGCTGAAGAAGGGAGATTGCTGCCTGTGTGGTGGGATTTTAGGGGTGTTGGGATGGAACCACTTCTCTCTCCTACCTCTACTCACCTTTACTTCCAAAACCTCTCCTATGAAGAATAGAAGTGTAGCTGGAGCTTCTTGCCTTTAGCATAAGGCTTTCTTCAGCAGAGGTAGTGATTCAAAATGATTGCCAGTCATTTATTCCATACTGCAAATGGCTCTCTTGTTATTTTCTGAGAACTGGTCTTTATAAAGGGGTTAAAAACACTGCATGAATATACTGCCAGGGCACTGAAGAGAGAGCAAGTAAGATCCAAAATTTGGGAAAGGGTGCTGAATAGGGATGCAGGGAAATCAAGAAAGAGCTACTTATATTAGAATTTTGTCTGGGACTATGCTTCTTCCAGAAGGAAGAATAATTTGGCATATATATTATTTAATCAATGCAGAGAATTCTTGCTGGAAAGTGCAATGAAGGCAGCTACAAAACAGGCAGATCTGGCAATTGCACATGTCCTTTGATAGCCTGGAAGGCAGTATAGCAACATGGTTCAGAGTTGGGGTTTGGTGGTCCAACAGAGCTGGCTCTGTCCCACTGTAGCACCAAGTATCTGTGTTTCTGCTGTGGGACTTCTCTGGAGATGCTTTTCTGATATTGTTGAGAACCAGAAGAAATGATGTCTGTGGAGGGTCTAGCTCCATAGCTGCCACAGAAGAAACATTCAACGATGTCAGTTCCTTTCTCTTCCCTTCCTTTCACCTTTGTGCAAGATGGTAGATATTATTCCCTCCAACCCTCTGGTCTTTTCACACATTTCCACCACACTGTCCTTCTCAGTTCTGGCAATTTGACCTGATGATTAATGGTATGCACATGAATTTTGAAATTTTTATAGCCCAGATAGCTATGTTAATGGAAAAAAGATTTGTTGCCCTGATGTAAGAACCCAAATTTGAACCTTGCAACTGATACATATCCTCCTTCCCTGATAGATGAGCCAGATTGTCCATGTAGGAAAAACACAGGCTGGTTTGTGAGGTTTGCCTGACTAATACAGTTTTCTTCCAAATGCCATCATTGGTGTGATCAATTGAAAGGCTGGCCACTTGCTAATGTGAGTGGAAAGTTGATGAAGGCATTTTTTCTGTCAAGCATAGCCCTACAAAAATCACAGCCCTGGGCTGGCTGAGTGGCTCAGTTGGTTAAGAGCTCACTCAAAGGTTTGAGCTCTGAGCAACAGCAGTTCTAGTCTGGCCCGAGCTGAGCTGTCGCTGAGCTGCCAACAGGTGGCAGGATGGCTCAGCTAAAAAAAATCACAGCCCTTGCCTGGGACCAACCATGGTGGCACCTGGCCATCTGCACTCACTTCCTGAGCCCCACATTCCAGAGGACTTAATGGAACTCAAGAAGATGTAGAAAAGGAGTAGAGGGGAGAAAGGGCCCTCAGAGGAAGATAAACTTAGAAAGGAAGAGATGAGTTAGAAGCCTATAGAATTATTGTGTTGGTAAAGAATACTTTTAGCTATAAGTAAAAGGAAGTTCAATTTTACAGGTCTTCAACATGGGCTTATTTTCCTCAGATAACAAGCCTGAAGTGAGCAGCCTAGGGCAGGTTTAACAGGTCTGTGGTGTTATCAGGTCTGGGACATTATCAGAGACTTTGCTCTACCATTTTGTGAGCTGGTTTGTACCCTTATGTTTTCATGATGACTGCCACAGCTACAGACACAGTCCATTGAACAACAGGGAAGGTTGAAGGGAGATGCCTCATCTGTTTCTTTCTTTTTCTTTCTTTCTTTCTTTCTTTCTTTCTTTCTTTCTTTCTTTCTTTCTTTCTTTCTTTCTTTCTCTTTCTTTCTTTCTTTCTTTCTCTCTCTCTCTCTCTCTCTCTCTCTCTCTCTCTCTCTCTCTCTCTCTCTCTCTCTTTTCTTTTCTCTTCTTTTCTTTTTTTTTTCCAATCAGGAAAACAAAAGCTTGACCACAACCCTCCAGCAGACTTTCCTTTGGTTTCATGAACCAACACTGGTTCACTTGGCTACCTTCCTAGTTGCAGGGGAGTCTAAGGAAGAGACCACTTGGCTTCCCAAGGGAGAGAGGTTGACAGTGGCTGGGGCAGCTAATCCAAGGGCCTGCCACAACTCTGAAATAGAGGAGACCAATTTACAAATCCCTCTGCTTTCTTATTTGTTATTTTTCCATTACCAGAAAACCAATATCAATTTAAGATTCAATGAATCCAGGGATCTAGTGTAAGATCATGTTTTCCCATCACTCTCATACTAATTGTTTTTGGGTTATTCTCAGCATTTCCATGGCAAGAATATACTTGCTCTCCCTAAAGAAGTAGAAAATTCTTTCTTTTCCCCACTCCTGACTTCTTACTTTTTGGTTTTACCTGTCTAGCTCAAAAACCAGTGACTTGCCATATGCTTCTGATTTTAACCTATCCCACCCCTGATTTATACCAGAAGTAGGAGGTCTGAAGAAGCACTCAGGAAGGAGGGGAGACTAGCATTGGGTATAGGGGCTAAATTCTTCCTCCCAGAGGATGCCCCTCTGCGGGTGGGTTTTTGCCTGGCTGTCCTTTCCTGCATGCCACCTGCTCCACTCTGCCTGTTGTTTCCCTTCAGAGGTGCAGTAGTCCTGGAACTAAGGGATGCTGGGGCTGCTGCTGCTGAATGCTCCCTATTTTCCCTGGTTGGGAATGGTGGGTGTTGCACCCTCCCACACATCCCTGATGCAGCTGGCTTCCTGCCAGGTTGTCTCTGCTGCTTTTCCCTCCTTTGAGGGAGTAATGAGTATATAGTGGCTGAGAGGACTGCTTTCCAAGTCTCAGGTTTGAATCCTACTTCTTGCCACTACCTGGGCAAAATACTTAACCTCTCTGCATCTCAGTCTCATCACTCATAAAATGGAGCTAACAAATAATAATTTACCTCCATATGGTAGGTAAATTAACTGTGCTTAGGACAAACCTCAGCACACACTAAATTAGTAAGTATGAGCTCTGCTTACTGTCCCAGCCACCACTTACTACTATTCCAGTCTGGATTTGGGCATCTGCAGAGTACGGCTTGCCTTTTAAGTTCACTGTGGGGCTACTGCTAGAAATAAACATTTTGTGCTTTAATTTTTTTTTCTAAATGAGTATGGATTTCTAATCAAGTGTTAAAACAACAAGCTTTTTATAATTTACCATGTAATTATGTGCCAAGCAAGCAATCTACTAAACACTTCTGCATGTTTCTTTTTTTCCTTATAAATTCAATTGTCCCTGGAGAGACTGTGTACCCTAGAGTGCTGGGAATCTCCCATGAATTTCCTTATAAGCTAATAAAAGTGAAGGGAGGTGTTTTAAGAAGCTGGTATAAAGCCATCTAGAATTTAGAAGGCAGAGTGGCACTATGGAAAGGGCATGAGCTTTTGTTCAATTAGATCCACATGTATGTGGTGTGTCAACCACTTCCAAATTTTATTCTGAGAAAATAGCTTAACCTCTCTGAGCCTCATTTATAACATGGGAGCCCCTTGAGTGGTTAAATGAGAAAAGCAATGCAAGGTTCATAGCATGCCATCCTGATACTCGTATAGTAGAACCTCAACAAATGTTAGACTTCTTTTTGCCTGTTTTGACTAGATTTCACATTGTTTTGAGCTCAGTTAAAATTTTATGTTTCATACATCAGTTCTGGAAGCCACAATAAAATCAGCAAGTGACACATATACATTCATAAGAGATGGTGATGTTAATTTTTTTTTTATAACAGACAACTGGATATGGCCAAGAAGGGAAGTTTAGTGGACCCCTGAAACCCATGACATTTTCGATTTTCGAAGGCCAAGAACCGAGTCAAGTCATATTCCAGGTAATGACTACTCTTCATCACTCTCATCTTGATTTCTCATGTTCTCAGTGGACTTTTACTCTTATCTACTGTGCAGCAGGAAATAAAATAGAGGCACGGCCGATCTCATTATCAAGCATGATTTCAGAAGATAAGTTAATCAGAGAGGTGGGTGTCCTCAGTAGTGTAAGGCATTGAACCTGACATCCTCATTTGGACTTCCTCAGCTGTGTCTGGGAAGAGTTCTCCAATCTTGGGAGTGGAGATCTTATTGCCTGTAGGCTCTATATCTCCTCAAAAATGGGAAGGGAACCAGTTTCTGGAGGGCTATGGCCATTCGACTATTGGACTGTAGGTTCAATGTGTTTGTTGCTTGAAGTGTTTGAAGATATGGGTTCTCTGGAGTCATGCTGGAATAGCCTCTTTGTCTGGCCAAAGGCTTGCTTTTCATCACCACATCCTCTGAGCCTAAGCCTGGGTCCTTGTTTATGGCTCACTGCAGGCCACCCTTCAAGCATCAGATTAAAGGGTGGCCTGCAGGTGGGAGTGAGAGACTTCAGCTATGAAGGGCTCTGAAATCATCCTGAAATGTAATGGAGAGGGAGAAAAACATGCTATTGCATTTACCAGAAATTCCATGGGGATGCCCACTTAGCCTTGGAGTAGTTGAGGGTGCTTTGATAAGTCTCTGGGGGGTGCCTATGACTCCCACTTTACCACACACCTGGAGAGCTAGAGAGGGTTGCTAAACTACCTTCTAAGGCAGATCCCTTCCATTGTTTTGTTGGACAGTTCTGTTCACAGAGAAGAGGCTGAAAGTTGCGTCATGCCCCTTCTGTCATTTGGATTAGTGCAGATTAGAGCAAAGGACCCCAGTGTCTCTCTCCAGCCTGGCCATGAGGGGTGTTATAGAAGCCTTGACCTCTTCAGTCAAGGAAGTCTGGCAGGGAGGGAGGAGCGAATGCTTTGTGAGGTGGAGGCTGATAGGAATTCGCCTGGAGAGAAAGGGAGAGAAGTGTCCTAGCAATGGCACAGCATGGACACCTGCCCTGTGCTGGGAGAGGGCAGGGCACATTCCAAAGGCTGGCAGAGGGCCAGTGTGACTGGGGAGCCAAAACAAGGAGAAGGTGGGAAAGGAGGCTGCAGAGACAGGAAGGGCCCTGACTTCTAAGTTACTTAGGTTTTCTCCCAAAAGCAATGGGTCTGAGTCAAGTTTCCATTTAGGAAAGACTGCTCTCACTACAAACTGGAGAGAGAAAGAGAAGATGTAGGGCACTATTAGGAGTCTATGGTAAGGCTTCACATAAGAGATGATCTCGTGGGTGCTTAGTGGGCGCTTAGTTGTAGATTGTCTCTTACATTTTTTATTCTTTTCATTTATGTATTTTATACTTCATAAGCTGGAATGAACTTCGTGGGCTAGGCACACATTCATTTTCTTTTATTTACCATGTATTCAGTGCCTGCTGTGTACGAGGTACTATGGTAGGTAGAGGGATACAAGATGATGCCAACAATGTTCCTGTCCCTAGGGAACTCACCGGGTAGGAGAAGAAAACTAACAAGTATGCCAACATATGCCATGAAGGGCTGTGGTTGGAGTCTGGTGGGATAGATACAGAGGGGACAAAATGCAGGTGAAAGAAGGGTGATGGGTTTTAAAGGAGGTTCGTTGTGGGTGAAGAGAAAAGGTTTCATTGACCCCTAAACTGAGTATTCAAAGAATAGCAGGTGCTCACAAATAGAAAGCAGGCCCTGAGTGTAGCATGGGAAAAACCATGAGGGTGTATATTTAGCAAAAAAATGAAAGGTGACAGGTGGTCCATGGTTTAGGGTGGGAGGTGCTGTGCAGTCAAAGGTGAGGCTGCTGAGGTCAACAGGGGCTGGGCTGGCTTTTATCTTGTGGTAGGCTGCAAGGTGCCACTGAAGGGGTCAAACAAGGAGTGCAAAATAATATTCCATTGTACGGATATACAACATTTTGAATATCCATTTATCAATTTATGGATATTTATGGCTGTTATGAATAATGATTGCTATTATGGACATTCATGTACAAGTTTTTGAGATGATATGTTTTCAGTTCTCTTGGATATATACCTAGGAGTGAAATTTCTATGTCGTACATAGTGAATTCAATTTTTAATTTTTTCAGAAACTGCGAAACTGTTCTCCAAAGCAACTAAACTATTTTATATTTCCATCGGCATTGTATAATGGTTCTGACTTCTCCACATCATTGCTAACACTTATTATTATCTATCTTTTTTTAATTATAACTATCCTAGTGGGAGTGAAGTGGTATTTCTCCATGGTTTGTGTGTGTGTGTTTCCCTAATGGCTAATGATATTGAGCATCTTTTTTATGTGGTTATTAACTATTTGTGTATCTTCTTTGGAGAAATGTCTAATCAAATCCTTTTCCTAATTTTTAATTGAGCTATTTGTCTTTTACTGTTGTAAGAGCTCTTTATATATTCTGCATACAAGTCCTTATCAGATATATGATTTGCAAATATTTTCTCACATTCTATAGGTTATCTTTTCATTTTCTTAATAATGTCATTTGAAACACAAAAGCTTTTAATTTTGATGAAGTGCAACTTATTTTTTTTCCTTTTGTTTGTTTTGTTTTGATGTCACATCTATGAAACTGTTGCCCCATTCAGAATCATGAAGATTTATGTCTATAAATTCTTCCCAAAGTTTTATAATTTTAGCTTTTACATTTAGACCTTTGATCCACTTTTAGTTAACTTTTTTTTAATTAAAAAAATTTATTACAGTAAAAGACACATTGCTATTATTAATCTCCCTCAAAATACCCCCCCTCACTTTGAACACACTTATCCCATTCTTTCTTGCCACTTTCTGAAGCAGTTCTGGAAGTCCTCCCTCGTGTCTTTACTTCATCCTTCATCATGACAATGCTCCATGTCACACTTAGCTTCTGGTATACGGCAATTTCTTCGGTTCATTTAGAAGTCAGCATCCAAGGTAAAAGAATTCTCTGTTGGACTTGACATCACTCCTATTCTCTGATACTCTCCTACTCTCTTCTCAAAGAAGTTAGTCTTCCCTTCCAGTGAAATATTCTCCATGAAGTCAAATGGGTTTTCTACTCTGAAAATCTTGCTAAAACCCAGCTCCAGCATAAGTCTGTCTGCCACAAATTCAATGCACTGCTTCATTAAAGTGCAATTCATCCCAATGAGCTTCACCGGCAATGCCTCTGTGAGGAACTCCTGTTCTATCCTTACAGCATTGACAATTATTTCTTTGACTTTCTGCTCCGAAGGTTTGTGTATCAGGTGTTTGAACATCAGGCAGGCAAAGTCACAGTGTAAACCCTCATCTCTGCTAATAAGTTCGTTGGAAAATGTGAGGCCAGACATCAGTCCTCATTTCTTGAGCCAGAATATCGATGCAAAAGAACCAGAAAAGAAGATTCCTTCCACTGCGGCAAAAGCTACAACACGTTCTCCATAGGTAGCCTCTTTGTCCCCAATCCAACGCAAGGCCCAATCTGCCTTCTTCTTGACACAAGGCATTGTCTCAATGGCGTTGAAGAGACACTCCCTTTCCTTGGAATCTTTAATATACGTGTCATTGAGGAGACTATACATCTCAGAATGTTTGTTTCCATGGCAATTTGGAAGCCATAGAAACAGCGGGCTTCTGTAATCTGAATTTCTTGGCTAAACCGCTCCACCAAGTTTTCATTGACTATGCCATCACTCGCAGCAAAGAAAGCAAGAACATGGGATATAAAATATCTCTCATCAGGCTTCAGGGCTTCCCAGTGCTGGAGGTCCTTGGAGAGATCCACTTCCTCAGCTGTCCAAAAGGAAGCCTCCGCTTTCTTATACATCTGCCAAATATCATGGTATTCGATAGGAAAGACGACAAAGCAGTAGTGGCTCATCCTGCACGTGGAGGGCAGATACCTTAGTTTTGGGCTCCGCGGCTCCGCGAAGATCCTTCGGGCGGCCTTGCTGGCCAGCACGCAGGTGCCATTGAGGGCGGGTGGCGTGTTCTCCTTATCCTCTAGGCTGAGCCCCTTCAGGGACCAGAACTGCGGCTTCTGCTGCTGGCTCCCAATGGTAGCGAGTGGGACGCGGACACAGTACATGGCGGAGGCTGAGGCGGCGGGGAGGCGGCGTGCCCTTCTCACAGGTGAGGTTGCGCTCAGGTCCAGGGAGCTAGTTAACTTTTGTGTATGATGTCAGATAGGGGTCCAAGTTTATTCTTTTCCATGTGGATATCCAGTTGTTCCAGCACCATTTGTTGAAAACACTATTCTTTCCCCATTGAATTATCTTAACACTTTCATCAGAAATTAATTGACCATAAATGTAAAAGTTTATTTCTGGACTACTGATTTGATTCCGTTGATCTATATACCTATCTTTATGCTAGTACCACACTTTTTTGAATACTGTAGGTTTGTAGTAAATTTTGAAATAGGGCAGTGTTAAGTCTTCTAACTTTGTTCTCCTTTTTCAATATTGTTTGGCTATTCTGGATCTCTTCCATTTCCATATAAATTTTAGGATCAGCCTGTCAGTTCCACAAAAAAGACAACTGTAATTTTAATAGGGATTATGCTGAATCAATCTTTCAATCTGAAGTGAATCTTTTGTAGGCAGCATGTGTAAGAGTCTTGTTTCTTTATTCATTCAGACACCCTATCTTTTGATTGGAGCACTTAATCCAATTACACTGAAAGTAATTGTTGAGAGTTATGTAGCTATTGCCATTTTATTATTCATATTATTTACTTATTTTTTTAATCTTACTGATGACCCTCTAACATTCCTTGTAATGCTGGTTTGGTGGTGATGGACTCCTTTAGGATTTTCTTATCCAGGAAGTTCTTTATTTGTCTTTTGATTCTAAATGATAGCTTTGCTGACCAGAGTACTTTTGGTTGTAGATCCTTTCTTTTAATCACTTTGACTATTTTGTGCCAATCCCTCTGGCCTGCAAAGTTTCTTTTGAGAAATCAGTTGACAGTCTTATGAGAACTCCCTTATAAGTTGCTAGTTGCCTTTTCTTTTGCTGCTTTTAGAATTCTATCTTTGTCCTTAACCTTTCTCATTTTAATTGTAATGTGTGTTGGTATGGGCCTGTTTAGGTTCATCTTTTTTGGGACTCTGCACTTCCAAGACTTGTATGTCTATTTTCTTTGTCAGGTTAAGGAAAGTTTTCAGTCATTATTTCTTCAAATAGGTTCTCAACCCATTGCTCTTTCTCTTCTGGTATCCTTATGATGGAAATGTTGTTATGCTTGATACTGTCCCAGAGACCCCTTCAATTAGCCTCATTTTTTAGATTTGTTTTTCTTTTTGCTTTTCTGATTGGGCATTTTCTGCTATCTTGTCTTCCAAATCACTGATTCAATCCTCTGTTTCATTTAGTTGGCTGGTGATTCCTTCTAGTGCATTCTTCATTTCAGTTACTGTAGTCTTCACTTCTGACTATTTTATTTTTAATGGCTTGTATGTCTTTTTTTTTATGCTTGCTATCTCTTTGTTGAAGTTCTCATTAAGTTCCTTGAGCATCCTGATAACCATTGTTTTGAACTCTGTATCTGGTAGGTTGCTTACCTCCATGTTGTTTAGTTCTTTTTTGGGGGGGAGTTTTCTCTTGTTCTTCCATTTGGGACATATTTGTTTCCTCATTTTGGTTGCCTCTCTGTGTTTGTTTCCATGTGTTAGGTAGATTGTTACATCTCCCAGTCTTGGCTGGGTGGTCTTTGGTAGTAGATGCCTTGTGAGGCTCTGGCACAGTCTCCCTGGTCACCAGTGCCAGGTGCTCCAGGAGTGTCTCCTGTGTGGGTTATGTGTGCCCTCCTGTTATACAAGAGACAAGTATGTTCCTGAACTTATTCTAGAAAAAGTGCCACATACCTCATTGCTGAGTATCACTATGGTTACCTTCGAAGTAGTCCTCTTGTAAAGCTATGCACTGACACCAGCGCCCAGTCCACCCTTCAAAGCAATTTTGGAACTCTTTTTCTGGATTGGCCTCAGAGCTGTCATCATATTACCATTGATGCCCTGAATGTCATCAAAATGTCTTCTTTAAATATTTCCTTTATCTTTGGGTAAAAAACAGAAGTCATTGGGGGCCAGATCAGGTGAGTAGCGGGGTGTTCCAATACAGTTATTTGTTTACTGGTTAAGAACTCCCTCACAGACGGTGCCATGTGAGCTAGTGCATTGTCGTGATGCAAGAACCATGAATTGTTGATGAAAAGCTCAGGCCGTTTTTGTCAACTTTTTCATGCAGCCTTTATAGCACTTCCAAATAGTAAACTTGGTTAACTGTTTGTCCAGTCGGTATAAATTCATAATGAATAATCCCTCTGATATGAGAAAAAGGTTAGCAACAATGTTGCAACAAATTTATTAACTTAATTGTCACAACTCATAGTTGAGCCTTGCTATTGACATGTCAGTAGGTGGAATTGACCCTCAGGCTGACTGGTTTTTGGGATTTGGCCATGTCCACAGCTTAGGGGAATGCTGTGTGTGGGAGTTTCCCCACTTAGTGGGATTTTTCCCAGCAAGCTCAAGTTCCTGTTGAGACTGCCCTTTGTGTGTGCTGCTTGTAGAGCTAATTGGGTGGTGCTCTGGGGTTGTCTAAAACCAACTTCCAAGCACATTAGTTCTGGGGCTTTTTGGGAGTGGCTCCAATGCAGGTTCAGGTCACTGACTGCCTGTAACTGGCCAAGGACTACCTGGTAAGAGTTACAAAGTGATCTGCAATTGTTCGCTTCCTGTTCTAAACTTGGAGGTGTGTGGAGAGGCCACGCTGTGATCTGAGTTTGGCTGCCACCAGTACCAGGCCTGAGGTAGCCCTGCAAAACCCCAAGGCCTTTTGAGGCCTGCTGCCACCTGCTGGCTCCTGTAAGACTCAGCCCCTGATAGAGCCTTGCGTGGTATGTGACTTGGGTGAATAAAGTGTTCCAGGGAGTCACCAGGGTAGGATAAGTGGTGTTCACCAGGTCTATGTAGATTCTGGATTGGTACCACTGGTAAGTCTGGTGCTTCTCAGCAAAAGTCTCAGAGCACACCAAGAGCAGTCACCACCACATGGGGCCTGCAGACCCGATTGTTGTTAAGAACAATGTGGGCAGGACTGATTGGTTACAGAGAAAGTGCCTCTGGCATTGGGGGAGTTTGGTAGGCAGGGTCCAAGGGAGTCAGCAGGGTGGAGCAGTGGAGCTCTCCAGACTGACTCAGATTCAGATTTGGTCATGGGGATGGGAGCAGGGCTCAATACAAGGAAGATGGCACCTACCTGCCAGCTGCACAGGAGAAGGTCCGCACACAGAGAAAATGGAGACTGTTCCTCCAGTCCTTGCCCTGAAGCCACACAACTCAGCCTGTCCCTATATGTCTCTGATGCCCCCTGAGTCACTGTCCCTCCACCAGAGCCCAGGATGAGTGTATGTGAATAAGAGAAGCCATACATGGGCCCTCTAAGAGGATGTCAGTGTTTCTCTCAGCCTTCCAACCCACCTGGCTGGTTGCAATCCGCACTGTTTTCTACAGCCAGGTGTTGTGGGTCTCCTTTTCCCTGCACCAGTACTTTGGGCTGGGGAGTCTGCTGTGGAGCCGGGTTCCCCTGTTCCTCTTTGGGGGATCTCCATGCTGAGATATCCCTCCCAATTCTCAACTGCTTCATAAAAGTGTGGGGCTGGTCCGTTCTGCTTCTCCACCCCTCCTACCAGTCTCAACATGGCGTTTTCTTTATATCCTTAGTTATAAAACTTCTGTTCAGCCAGTCTTCAGATGGGTCTCCAGATTTATTTTTCTATAATTTGGTTGTAATTTTAATGTGTTCATGAAAAGTAGCACACACAGTATTTATCTGCTTCACCATCTTGGATCTCTCCAGTCTTCGTAGTTTTTGTCTATATAAGAATTCAGACATTTCAGATGAGATTCATCAGAGGCATATGGGGGGCAAACTGAGGTGTGTGGCTTCGAGGTGAGGGCTGGAGGACAGTCGCTATTTTTCCTGTGTTGGGTCATTCTCCTGTGCAGCTGTCAGGGGAGCACCATCTTTCTTGTGTTGAAGCATCCCTCACCTGGCCAAATCTGAATCTGAATTAGTCTGATGAGTCCTGCTGCTTCACCCTTCTGACTCACTGGGACTACATACTACCCAACTCACCCAAAGTCAGAGGAACTTTCTAGGTGAACAACTAGCCCCATGTGCATTGCATTCTTTCTTGGAAAACTATTGGAGTCCATGGGCCCCAAGTGGGTGGCAACTAACCTTGGTATGCTGAGACTTTTCTAGAGTAGCTCCAGGTACAGCACTGGCACCAAACCAGAATCTACATTAACCTGGTGACCACAACTCTTTCCACTCTATTGAATCCCTGAGACCCTGTCTCACCTAACTTGCATACCACAAGAGGCTTTATCAGTGGCTGAACCTTAAGGAAGCTGGCAAGTGGCAGCAGGCTTTGGAAGGCCTTTTTTTTTTTTTTTTTTTTTGCAGAGCTACCCCAAGCCAGTACTGGTGGCAGCTATTTTTGGTTTGCAGCATGGCCATTCCCACATGCTTCCACATCTAGCACAGGCAGCAAAAAAATGTGGATCTTTTTGTAGTTCCTACTAGGTATTCCCAGGCTAGTCACAGGCAGTGAGTGACCTCAGCCTGAACCATAAAGCCCCTGCCAAGAGGAACCAGAACTAACATACTTGGAGGTTGGCTTCACACCACAGCAGAGAACTGTCCAATTAGCCCACAAGTGGCACACACAAGGGGTGGCCTCAGCAGGAACCAGAGCCCACTGACATGAAACCCACTCAGTGGGATAAGTCCCCTGCACAGCAGCTCCTCAGCTGTGGACATGGCCAAACACCATAGCCAGTCAGCCTGAGGGTCAATCCCACCCATTGATGTGTCAATATCAAGGCTCAACTATAACATGAGGGTACACTTCTGGAGCACCCAGAGCAGGTGAGCAGGGACACTGTGCCAGGGCCCCACAGGGCACCTACTACATTAGGCCATGCAGCCAAGACTGGGAGCCATATCAGGTTTACTTAGTATATAGAAACAAACACAGAGAGGCAGCCAAAATGAGGAAACAAAGAAATATGTCCCAAATGAAAGAAGAGAAAACAACATGGAGGCAAGCAACCTATCAGATACAAAACAATGGTTATCAGGCTGCTCAAGTAACTTAGTAAGAACTTTAACAAAGAGACAGCAAGCATAAAAAAAGGACATAGAAACTATAAAATGAACCAGTCAAAAGTGAAGAATACAGCAACTGAAATGAAGAATGCACTAGAAGGAATCACCAGACAACTAGATGAAGCAGAGGATCAAATCAGTGATTTGGAAGACAAGATAGCAGAAAATGCCCAATCAGAAAAGCAAAAACAAACAAACAAACAAACAAAAAATCCAAAAAATGAGGATCATTGAAGGGGCCTCTGGGACAGCATTAAGCATAACAACTTTCCCATCATAGGGTACCAGCAGAAGAGAGAGCAAGGAATTGAAAACCTATTTGAAGAAATAAGGACAGAAAACTTTTCTAATCTGGTGAAGGAAATAGACATACAAGCTCTGGAAGTGCAGAGAGTCCCAAACAAGATGAATCCAAACATGCCCACACCAAGACACATTATAATTGAAATGGCAAAGGTTAAGGACAAAAAGAATCCCAAAAGCAGCAACAGAAAGGCAACAAGTAACTTACAAGAGAGCTCCCATAAGACTGTCAGTTGATTTCTCAACAGAAACTTTGCAGGCCAGAAAGGGTTGGCATGAAATATTCAAAGTGATGAAAAGCAAGGACTTACCACCAGAAAAGCTATCATTTAGAATCAAAGGACAGATAAAGAACTTCCTAAACAAGAAAAAGCTAAAGGAGTTCATCACCACCAAAATATTATTAAAAGGAATGTTAGAGGAACTTTTTTAAGATGAAAAATATATGAATAATAAAATAGCAATAACTACATATCTCTCAACAATTACTGTCAATGTAAATGGCTTAAACACTCCAATCAAAAGATAGGGTCTCTGAATGAATAAGGAAACAAGACCCTTACATATGCTGCCTACAAGAGACTCACTTCAGATTGAAAGACACACACAGACTTCAAGTAAAAGGATGAAAAAGATATTTTATGAAAATGGAAAAATAAAAGCTGGGGTAGCAATACTTATACCAGGTAAAATAAACTTTAAAAGAAAGGCTATCACAAAAAACAAAGAAGGACCCAGTAATTCCACTTCTGGGTATTTAACTGAAGAAACCCAGAAGGCTACTTCAAGGGGATGTGTGCATCCATATGTTCATTGCAGCCTGGGTATTCATCGATGGAAGAATGCATGAAGAGGAAGTAGTACACATATACAATGGAATGTTGCTCAGCCATGGAATGGAATGGGTTCGTTCCATCTGTGGTAGCATGGATGGATCTGGAAGGTATTGTGCTTTGTGGAGTATGTCAGACAGAGAAAGACAGATGCAATGTGATTTTGCTTATATGTGAAATCTAAAGAAGAAAATAAACAAAACAGAAAGAAACTCATAGATACAGAGAACATTTTGATAGTTGCCAGATGAGAGGGGGTTTGGGGATGAAAAAATGGGATGGGATTAAGAAGTGCAATTTGATTGTTACAAAGTAGTTATGGGGATATAGGGTATAGCATACGGAATATCATGAATAATATTGGTGAACTATGTATGTTGTCAGGTGGATACTAGATTTGTTGGGGTGATAGATGTGAGAGCATTGGAGGGCAGCGTAAAGAAGGTGAAGGGATTAAGAAGTACAAATTGGTAATTACAAAATAGTCACGGGGATGTAAAGTGAAGCATAGGAAATATAGTCAATGATATGGTAATAACTTTGCATAGTGCCAGATGGGTACTAGATTAGTCAGAGGGATCGCATCTTAAATTACATAAATGTTAATGCTGAAATGAATATAAAATAATATTGAATGTCAACCGTAATTGAATACTTAAAAGGGGGAGGGGGAAGGTGAAGGGAAATAAGAGGTCCAAATTTCCAAGTATAAAACAAATAAGACATGGGGATGTAATATACAGCATAGGAAATACAATCAATAGTATTGTGATAGCAGAGTGTGGTGTCAGAAGGTTGCTGGGCTTATCACGGTGATCCCTTCTTTAGGTATAGAAATGTTGAATAAATATGGATCCCTGAAATTAATATATTGTATGTTAACTATATTTTTAATAAAAATCTTTAAAAAATAAATGTAAAATGAATTCATACATTTCACCTAGGTTTTTTAATTTGTGGGAAAACAATTGCTTATAGTATTTTCTTTAATTATATGTATATAGGTATGTATAAAATCTCTGTAAGTTTGGTAATGATGTCCCTCTTACATTCCTGATTTTACTTATTTGAATCTTGCTTTTTCCTTTTTCTTGGTAAGTCTAGATGATTTGTCAATTTTGTTGACCTTTCCAAAATATAAACTTTTGGTTTTGATGATATTCTCCTTTGTTTTTGCATTTTTCATTTTATTAATTTCCACTCTAATCTTTATTTCTTTCTGCTTGTTTTGGGGTTAGTTTATTATCCCCTTTTATTCTAGTCATAAGATGTAAGATTATTGATTCTAGACCTTTTGTTTAGTAAGCACTTACAGCTACAGCTTGGAGATATTGCAGGTTCAGATCCATACCACAATAATTAAAGCAGGTATTGCAATAAAGCAAGTTACATGAATTTTTTGGTTTCCCAGTGCATAAAAGTTATGTTCACACTATATTGTAGTCCATTAAGTGTGCAATAGCATTATGTCTAAAAAATGTACATACTTCAATTTTAAAATATTTTATTGCTAAAAAATACAATCATCTGAGCCTTTAGTGAGCCATAATCTTTTGCTGGTGGGGGGGTCTTGTCTCAATGTTGATGGCTGCTGTCTGATCAGGGTAATGGTTACTAAGGGTTGAGATGGCTGTAACAATTTCTTAAAATAAGACAATGAAATTTTCTGCATAGATTTACTTTTTTTCACTTGAGCACTTAGAGCTTATTGTAGCATTATTAATTGGCCTCATTTTAATATTGTTGTGTCTCAGAAAATAGAGAGGCTTGAGGAGAGGGAGATAGATGGCCAGTCAGTGGAGCAGTCAGAACACACGCAACATTTATTAATTCATGGTGCCCCAAAACAATTACAATACTAACATCAAAGATGATTGATAACAGATCACCATAACAAATATAATAATAATGGAAAAGTTTGAAATATTGAGAGAATTACCAAAATGTAACTTTGTAAGACACGAAGTGAGCAAACACTGTTTGGAAAAGTGTTTAGACTTGCTTGATGCAGGGTTGCCATAAACCTTCAATTTGTAAGAAACACAATATCTGCAAAGTATAACAAAGTTAAGCATAATAAAATGAAGTATGCTTGTGTAGACTTCCCTCTAACTACTGCTTAATCTGAATTCCATAATGTCTGGTATGCTGTGTTTTTATTTTCATTTATCTAAATAAAAATTCTAATTTCCTTTTTGATTTCCCCTTTGATGTTTTGGCTGTTAGAGTGTGTTATTTCCACATATTTGTGATTTTCCCAAATTTCCTGCTGTTACTGGTTTCTAATTTTATTACATTGTGTTCAAATAACATATTTTATATGATTTCAATGATTTAAAATTTATTGAGACTTGTTTTATGGCCTAACATTTGATATATCCAGGAGACTGTCCCATGTGCATTTGAAAAGAATGTGTATTAGGCTTTTGTTGTATGGTGTTCCATAGATATCTGTTAGCTTTTAGTTGGTTTATGGTGTTGTTCAAGTCTTCTATTTCTTTCTTGATCTTCTGTCTCTTATATCCATTATTGAAAATGAAGTTTTGAAGTCACCAACTATTATTGTTGCATTGTATATTTTCCCTTCAATTTTCAGTTTTTGCTTTCTGTATTTTGGGGTCTCTGAGTACGTATATATATGTTTATAATTGTTATAAATTCTTAATTAATTGACCCTTGTATGATTATAGAATGTCCTTTTTTTTGTCTCTAGTAAAAATTTTTGTTTTAAATTGATATTGTTTTAAAGTCTGTTTTTTTCCTAATAGTAATATAGATTAATTTCATCCTCATTCTGAAGGATTATTTTGTTTGATATACAGTTCTCAGTTGGCAGTCATTTTCTTTCAGCACTCTGAATATGCCATTTCACTGCATCCTGGCTTCCATGAGAAATCAGCTGTTCATTTTATTGTATGTGATGAATCTTTGCATTTTCAAGGTTCTATCTTTGTCTTTCAAATGTTTGATTATGATGTATCTAAGCTTGGGTCTCTCTAAGTTGATTGTATTTGAAGTTTATCAAACTTCTTGAAAATGCTTATTAATGTTTTCCTCAAATTTGGGAAGTTTTTGGTTATTCTTTCTTCAAATAATCTTTCTGCCTTTTTCACTCTTTCCTTTCCTTCTATGACTCCCATTATGCATGTGTTTGCTTAATGATATTCCATTGTTTGTAGGATTCTGTTAATAATATTTATTCATTTTTAAAAATTTTCATCAGGGTGAATAATCTCAATTGATCTACTTTAATTTAATTGATTCTTTATTCTGCTAGCACAGATTTATCATTGAGCCCTTTCTAATGAACTTTTCACTTCAGTTATTATACTTGTCAACTCCAGAATTCCTTTTTTTATATATAAATCATTTCTATGTCTTTTTAAATTAAAATTTATTGGAGTGACAATGGTCAACAAAACAACAGAGGTTTCAAGTGTGCAATTCTGTAATACATAATCTATGTATTGCATTATGCGTTCACCAACCAGAGTTGGTTCTCCTTTCATCATCATATATTTGACCCCCTCTACCCTCTTCTATCATCCCCCTCCCCCCTTACCCTCTGGTAACCACTAAACTATTGTCTGTGTCTATGAGTTTTTGTTTCTTTGTTTGTCTTGTTCCTTTGTTGCTTTCAGTTTTATATCCCACATCTGACTGAAATAAGTCAGACATTTCTATGTCTTTACTGATATTTTCTATTTGGTGAGACAATGTTCTCATACTTTCTCACAGTTCTTTAGAGATGGTGTCCTTTAGCTTTTGAACCGATTTAAAGTAGTTAATTTGAAGTTTTTATCTAGCAAGTCTAAGATCTGGGTTTCTTCAGGGGCAGTTTCTAATGACTGCTTTTTTTTTTCTGTATATGGGCCTTTCTTTTTATTTGCATGTCTCATAATCAATTGTTGAAAACTGGACATTTTAAATGATATGATGTGGCAACTCTAGAAATCATAACCCCTCCTCTTCTCAGGATGTGTTTTTGCTGTTTGTATGTTTAATGACTTTCTTGAACTAACACTGTAACATCTGTATTCTTTGTCATGTGTGGCCATTGAAGTCTCTGCTGAGTTAGTTTAGATTAGTGTAATGATTAAATTGAGATTTTCTTAAAAGCCTTGAACCAATAAGTCTTCCAGCCTTTGAAAAGGGGCTCTGTGTGCATGTTGGGCACAACTTCAAGAATGTGGCAAGCAGTTTACAACTCTGCCTTAGCTTTCACTTCCTGATGTGCAGAGGCTCAAGGACAGAGGTGAGACATTCGGGCTTTCTCAAGTCTTTCCTGGGCATATGCATATCCCTCCTCATGAATGTGATTTTCTAGACTCGCATGAATATATTGGAGATTTTTAATGCCCCCTGGGACATCTCATTCCTTAGTTTTACCTTTTAAGTTTTTTGGTTAGCTTAGTGTCTACATCAATTTCTTCAGGGAGCTGCAATGTTAAACAATTGCTAATGATTATTTTTGACAATTTCCCCAGGAGAAACATTGTTTGCAGTGAGTGAGCTCTGGGTTAGGTAAAAAAAGACAAGCCCTGTGAATAAGTGTTCTCAGGGAACTTTGAGATAGGCCAGATAATAACAATTTTCTGAAGATAGGACATTTGGAAAACTCCAAACCACTTTATTCCCTCCATAGTACTGTGGTTGTGGGCCCATTGGTTTTCAAGACTACTGCACATCTTGAGAAAGGACAATGGAATTAGAGCAAGTCAAAATAACCACAAAGCTTAGTTCTTATAGTAGTAGTCATTTTCTTAAATAAAACTACTTGGATTTTATGAGCATTTAATTCTGAAAAAGTTGATATTTACAATTTTTGCCAGTTTCTCATTGCTTTTACGTAGGAAATTTTTTTTTGTAGATCCTTTCCCACTGTATACAGGTCTTTTAGTTAAAGCATAAAATAATAACACTTTCATTTATTATATAAACAACATAATATCAATAAGCAAACAATCACAAAAAACTTTTAATCCACATTCCTACATCAACTTTTTTAAAAATTCTATTTCTTACCCATTGGTATGAATACTTATGGTACTGTTACAATCACAGTCTATTTGTATTCTTTTATTCTCCTTTTGTTACTTTACATCATAACATTTTTCTTATGCTGCTTCATAATTTTAATGATCAAAATTTTATCATTTTTATGTGCTATAATAATTTCATCATATTTCTTTTTGACCATTTAGGCATTTTCAATTTTACCAGTATTATAAATAAGGCTACTTATATTACAAGTGTGTATTTTACTGTTTAAAAAATATTTCCTTAGGATAAATTCTATTTGGTAATATTTGCTATCAAAGGTTAAAAACATTTTATGCTTTGGTTATTTCCAAAAGGATTGTGCTAATTTACATCTTTATCAATAAAATATGTTTCTTTACATCCTTTACAACATCCTGAAACATTGGCTGTTATTGATTTTTCATTTGTTAATATAAAACATAAAATATACTAAAAATTATTAATGAGGTTGAACAACTTTTATGTCTGCTCCTTTTAATGTGAATTTTCTATTCTTGTGGTCTTAAAAGTATATAGCTTTGTCTATAGTTGATATTTTTTTTACTTTTGACAAAACAATTAAGATTGTTTTTTCTTTGGGTTTTTGTTGTTGTTGTTGAGTTGTATGGGTTCCTTACATATTTGGCATTGTCGGAGGCATTGTTTGCAAAAATCTTCTCCCATTTGGTTGGTTGTCTCTTTATTTTGTTGATGGCTTCTAATTAAAAATAAGCAGAGGACCTGAATAGGTATTTCTCCAAAGGCGACATACAGATGGCCAATAGATGTATGAAAAGATGCTCAACATCACTAATCATCAAATAATGCGAATAAAAACCATATGAGATATCACCTCACACCAGTTAGAATGGCTATCATCAACAAGACAAATAATAACAAGTGTGGGAGAGGCTGTGGAGAGAAAGGTTGGTGTAGCTGCTATGGAAGGCAGTGTAGAGATTCCTCAAAAAATTAAGAATAGAATTACCATATGACTCAGCAATCCCTCTCCTGCATATCTACCCAAAAAATCTGAAAACATTTATCCATAAAGACATATGTGCTCTGATGTTCATCGCAGCTTTATTTACAGTGGCCGAGACATGGAAACAACCAAAGTGTCCTTTGATAGATGATTAGATAAAGAAGATGTGGTATATGTACACAGTGGAATACTATTCTGTCATAAGAAAATATGGCATAGTACCATTTGCGACAACATGGATAGATCTCGAGATTATTATGCTAAGCGAAATAAATCAGACAGAAAAAGTAGAGAACCCCAAGTTCTGATTACACTGATATGTGGGATATAAAACTGAAAACAACAAAGGAATAAGACAAACAAATGAAGAAACAAAAACTCATAGACACAGACAATAGCTTAGTGGTTACCAGAGGGTAAGGGGCGGAGGTGGTAGCAGATGAGGGTAAATGGAATAAAATATATAGTGATGGAAGGAGAACTGATTCTAGGTTAGTGAACACACAGTGTAATAATATAGATGATGTATTACAGAATTGTACACCTGAAACATGTAACTTTACTAACCATCACCACCCCAATAAACTTCAATTTTAAAAAAAGTAATTAAGAAATTGCCATATAGAATCTTTTCAAGTTAAAGCCACTTTTAAATATATTCCTTAATATTAAAATATCTTAGTGTTTGTCACAATTTTTCAAAATGCTAAATGACATCTTTTTATCCTGGGAATAATGTTAACCTTTTAAATGCTTCTTAGAAGCTAGTAATGTTATAGCTTTCAGATATTCCTAGAAAAATCTCATCTATTTCCAGTTCCAGTTTAAAGCATCAGTTGACTTTTGTCAATATATTCAATTATATCATACATTGTTTATTCAGGGAAATGTGTTTTGAATGTTAAATAGTGTTCAAGCATACTTTTAGAATGTATCACTTTGAAAGCTCAGAACTTCTTAATTTGTGATTGTACAGATGAAAACATTACTTGAAATTAGTGACTTTCTACAAATTCTATAGCATTGTTTTTTTCTTACAACTTCATCTAACTTTTGCTTTTTCCTAGTTTAAGGCCAATCCTCCTGCTGTGACTTTTAAACTAACTGGGGAGACAGATGGAATATTTCAGATACAACAAGATGGACTTCTGTATCACAACAGAGCTCTGGACAGGGAAACAAGAGCTGTTCATAAACTCCAGGTGAATTGAGACCAGGAAAAGAAACCTAACTCCAACCTTTCTGAGCACCTTTTGTCCTGGAAGTACCACTGGCATATTCACCTCTTGCATAGCACCCCGTTCGGGCTCTCCTTACATTAATGGCATGTTTTGTAAACTTCATTTGTCCATTTTTACCAACTACAGAGGGGTATGGCAGAGGTCCCTTCTTCCTTAAGCTTTTTCAGAAGAGTAACCCAATTTACATTGCCAAGGCCAACAGATGGCATTACTTATCCAAGTATGGCCATGTTCAGGCACCTGGATTAAAACCAAGCCAACACTTTCCTAATATATCACTGGTATCTGCCTGTATCTGCTATGTAGGCTCTGGATCCACAAAGCAGGCAGCATCAGTGCTGGGATGGAGCTCCTTTGGACCTTGCAAAAGGCAGATATCACCAGTGGTCAGAGGCTAACTAGAGAGACCCTTCTCCCTCTTTTTTCCCCTTAGTTTTCACATGGTTGGTATCTATGCAGAAACGGTAGAGAGTTCATTGTGGGAAAAAAGAGCAAGCCAAAACCTTTTTGTCTGGTAACTTCTACTGCATCTTCAGGTTGACCATTAATATGCCTGGTAAGAGTACATGACACTTTCATACCCTCAAGGGTCAAAGTGTTCTTATTTCTCGGACTCCAGCTGTGTACAAAAGAAGCATGTCCAATGTCCAGCATACCCCACTGCTGTAAAAACAGCCATGATTAGCCAGGTTTAACTTAGAGAGCGCCTATTTTAGCAGCTCTCATGTTGTGATTTTATGGGTGTCTTTCTCCTCGATAGTCACCAGGTTATTGGTTCTTTGAGCTCTAATTTCTCTTAAGTGACTTTTGTTGTGTGATATGAAGTCCAGATTCACTAAGGTGGTTCCTTTTCATTTCAACTTTAGGTCTCAGCCCTGGATGCTTATGGAGCTACAGTGGAGGGCCCAGTTCCCATCACCATAGAAGTGAAGGACATCAATGACAATCGACCCACGTTTCTCCAGTCAAAGTATGAAGGCTCAGTAAGACAGAATTCTCGCCCAGGTAATAGGCAGAAGCCTGGAGATATTTATGAAAAAATGGAAGAATATCAGGCAGAAGGGTCATATCTGTGTGGCTAACAGCTACAGCTATCACTCATTAAGCACTTACTATCTTATTCAATTTCATAGCAATCTTCTGGGAGTTATTTCATTATCCTTATTGCTTTAGGGCATGGTTTCTCAACCTTTGTACCATTGACATATTGGGCCTAATAATACTTTTTTTGTCAGATGCTATTTTGTGCATTGTAGGATATTTAGCTGCATTTCTGACATCTACTCACCAGATGCCAGTAGCAACCCCAAGTTCTGATAACAAATATGTCTTTGGACATTGCCAAATGTCATGTGGTAGGCAAAACCACCCCCATTTGAGAACCACTATTCTAAGTTGAGCTTTAGAACACCTTAGAGCTCTGTAACACTTTAGAACACTTTGAAAAGGTTAACTCACTCTCCTATATCCTCTCAGGAATCTGCATTCTCATGGTCACTGCTGGCTCCCAGTTCTTGTTCTTCTCTTACTTCCAACCTGTGACTCATCTATTCAGTATGCTTCTACCTTTCATTTCCACAATAAACCCTCAAGGCATAGGTGCATACCACGGACTTTAGTGAAGATTTGAGGAGATGGAGTATTATATCATAACAGTGCACAAAATAAACATGAATATTAGACTTCTGAGTTCTCAAAAACAGCCTTAGCCATTTCCACCAACTCATTATCAAGTTTTTCTCTATGCTACTTAATCTTCTCTAGCTCTCATTCTTTATTGCCCACTTCCAATAACTCAGGAAAAATATTTATTTCTCTTTATTATGTAGAATAATTTTACTCTCTTTGTCCCTGAAATTGCATACCAAAATTCACCAATAAGCTCTGCTAAATAAGAATCTTCCAGGTCTTCCCCTTTGTCTCTTCATCAATAGGATCTTCCAGATTAGTGGTTCTCAAACTTCTTGGTCTCAGTGCTCCTGTATTCTTTTAGAACTTATTAAGGACTCCAAAGACCTTTTTGATATATCCAGTGTTGTTATATGTGGGTTATATACAGGGTGGGGGGTGCTGTCTCTCTGGGGGTAAAAGCCCTGCTTGTAGCATTTACCAATTTCTGTTGTAAAAGTACTCTCACCATGGCTTATTTTAAGTTACCAATGGTGTTAATAATTGGCTCACAAAACTGGAAATTCAACAATTGGCTCTCACAAGCTGGCTCCAGTAGTTGTATCTACCAAAGTTTATCATATTAGAAATTAAAACTGAGAAATTTCAAAATATTTATTAATTAATTTAAAAGAATAAACATACTTTAATGAAAAATAACTATATTTTCAAATACAAAAAGAATTATTAATAAAAATCGTGTTGTTTTAATCTTTGCAAGTGCCTTAGATGTTTAAATTAATTGAAAATGATTGTATTATTATTTCTGTTTCTGCATTCATTCTGTTGCTATATGCTGTTTTGGTTTAATCATATGAGAAAAAACTTGCCTCACACAGATATGTAGTTGGAAAAGGAAAGAGTGTTGTAATAGCATCTTCAGGTGACTCTGGATATTTTTTGATACTATACCAAAACTCAACAAGTGGTGGTTTCTTAAAGGCTGGTTACAATGTGGAAGCTAAAACCATATCAATGTTTTTTTTAAATTGTACTCCTTTACTCTATAATCCATTGAACTAACTAGTGATTTGAGTGGATCTCTTATACATGCATAAGTTTAGACTCTCAGAGACCCCTAAAGTTCCCTGGACTATGCTTTGAGAAACCCCATCCTAGAGAAGGGGGCAGAATAAAGATTTATTTCCCCACTGATATGAATTACGGCACCCTCCCCCATTCCAACCCTGCCTCTTAGAAGACAAAAGTGGCTCTGGTTGGTTTAAATTTTAATTAACGTCTCTTGTTTTCTGGGTACCTTTTGTTAAATAGGGAAGCCCTTCATGTATGTCAATGCTACAGACCTGGACGATCCAGCCACTCCCAATGGCCAGCTTATTTATGAAATTGTCATTCAGCTTCCCAAGATCAACAATGTCATGTACTTTCAGATCAACAACAAAACAGGAGGTATTTCACTTACCCCAGAAGGTAAGTCAAGTGATGCCCTCATAGGGCAACTGAGTCAGAAAAAGAGACCTAGGCCTGTGTCACCTTCAGAAATATTTCTTTTTCTATTCTCTCCTACTTTCCATAGGATCTCGGGAATTGGATCCCATTAAGAATCCTTCCTATAGTCTGGTGGTCTCAGTGAAGGACATGGGAGGCCAGAACGAGAATTCCTTCAGTGACAGCACATCTGTGGATATTATGGTGAAGGAAAATATTTGGAAAGCACCAGAATCTGTGGAGATTGTAGAAAACTCGACTGCTCCTCACCCCATCAAAATCACTCAGGTAGAGCCCAAGGAATACCTAGAGCCTATTAGGTAAATTCTCACATTGTAGAAGTCCACCCTCATAGTCTTCACTGATACATTTATTAGGTACATTTTTACATTACATAATTATAAAGCAAACTAAATAGACAACGTTTCTGATCCCAAGTCTCTGGAGTAAACTAAACACTTTTATGTACTATCTTATTATGGGTAAACTGTGGACTTCACCAATTTGGATATCTACCTATATCTATATCTATATCTATATCTATCTATATCTATATCATCTATATCTATCTATCTCATCTATATCTATATCTATCATCTATATCTATATCTATATCTATATCTATATCTATATCTATATCTATCTATCTATCTATCTATCTATATATATACATATATCTATCTATATAATAAGAAAGAACTTCATTCACCTTCATTTTGCAAGTAGATACCACTGATGCTTTTTCCCTGTCACTAGTCTGGGATATGGTGCACACATCATGTACATGTATATGATTTGAATTTTGAAAGGCTACTTCTTCTTGTTGTGGGAAAAACCTCTATCCAGTAGATAGACTTATCCCATCATAGGCTGAGGGACAGAGACAGGACTGGCCTAGAGTAGAAGTTGAATATGCAACCTTTACCCTTGGAGACCACCCTCTGTCGACTCCTTCTTCTCTGTGTGACTCTTCCCTCTGTTCACATGCTCCCCCTTCCTACCTCCATGGCTGGTGTTCTCACCCTGAGTCCCCTTTTACCTTGGCTCCTGGAAATCCACTCTGTACTCCGAGATCTGATCTTTTCTGGAAGATTGGGAGGTTTCTTAACATGAAAGCTGTGGATTAGTGAAAGAGCAATGGATTTGGAAACAAATGACCTAAACCATGCCCTTGCTCTGTTACTTTAATGATCGATCATGAATAAGTCATTTGACTATTCTGAGCCCCAACTTCTCATCAGTAAAATGGGGATAATATACCTCTCTGGGTTGTTGCGAAAATTACGTAACAGAGAGGTAGTGTCTGTGAAAGTGAATAACAGGGGGTGGTCAGTTAGTTCAGGTGGTTACAGCAGAGGCTCATAACACCAAGGTTGCTGTTCAATTCCCACATGGGCCAGGGAGCTGCGCCCTCCACAACTAGATTGAAGACAACTACTTTACTTGGAGCTGATGTGTCCTGAAAAAACACACTTCCCCAATAAAATTTCACACAAAAAAAAGTGAATAACAGGTATTAATATTGTGAAGAAGTCCCAGTTTATGGTTCCTTTAAGATTGTTTAAAATGACACTGGTGTCTTTAAGGGACCCTTGAATGGCCCATCCCATCATATCTATTGTATAACCTAAAATAATTTTATTTATTAAATGTTGAATTAATGAATTTCACTGTCAGGAAAAACAGAATGAAAGCAAGAGGTATTCTGCTTTGCCAGCTAAGAAGGTATGTCAGGACTCACTACCATGAGAACTGCAGATATGGGGCCTTTACTAACCTCTTCCTATTTATTATTTAGGTTATCCCCATAAGGATTTATAAATGTTAAAAAGAATGCATATGCTTCTTTGCTCTCAGGGCTGTCAAACAAAAGAAATTCTGGGGTGCCACACCCAATACCCAAGCCTAGGAAAAGTGCTTTGGGTGTCCTGAAACACAGGAAGATGAATGAAGGTGGACAACTCAAGAGAGGAGAACTCATACTGAATTTTTAGGGCAGAAGAGGCACCCACTGAGAACTGGAAATGTGGTGTTTGGCTTGGACAGATGGTGATTCTTAAATAACTAGCAAGAGACAATAGTGCTTCCTTGATACTCTTACCAAGTTGGTTTGAAAGAATAGTTAAATGTGGACATTTCAAATAGCCGTAGGAACTTGGGCAAATTCCTTAAACTTTTTGTGCCCTCATTTCCTCATTTGTAGAATGGGGGTAACAATAGTTTCTACCTCATAGTGCTTTTGAGGGTTTATGAGATAATTCATAAAAATATTTCAAATTGTGACTGGCATGTAGTAAGCCCTCAATAAGTGTTATTATTAGTATTAGAATATCATAGAGGCCAAGGTCTGTCTGTAGCAAGTAGACTGGCCTTACTACTAACTTTATTTATTTTGCCAAGTTGTTTACAAAACAATGCTAGGAATTGGAAATTATTCTTATTCCTGAAGTCTTTAAGACTAAATATTATTTATGTCTCATTTGTCTTCCTTAATAACCACACAGAGAAGAGTTTAAAGTGTCTCCTTTGCTTTTATCTTCATTGATGGGTTTTGAAACCCATCATACATCATGGCTTAGTCCTCAGGTAATGGCAGCTGCAAAGTACATTTTGTTTCTTTGATTGATGTTTTATGGATATGAAGCCTCCACAGTCAGGTTTCCAAAAGAAAAACCCACAAATTCTTTAGAAGGTTCACAAAATTGCTTTAGAGAAGAAAAATAATCCTATCTGCTTTTTTGAGCAACTTAACTTGGTAAAAAAAAAAAGGCTTATTTTATGTTGAAAATGAAAACTGTAATTTGGTAGTTATAAGAAACCACAGACAACAAGGTTGTCAGAAATTTCAAATTAAGAACCAGGAAATTGTTTATTTCCTTTCCAGTTCTCGTGGTCTAGATGTATTTTTCCTTACAATTCACTTTGGGCCCTGTAGGTGCGGTGGAATGAGCCAGGTGCACAATATTCCTTAGTTGAAAAGGAGAAGCTGCCAAGATTCCCATTTTCAATTGACCAGGAAGGAGATATTTATGTGACTCAGCCCTTGGACCGAGAAGAAAAGGATTCAGTGAGTAAAACTTGGAGGAGTCTCACAGGCAACAAGACCACGTCCTGTACCTATGGACAGCTGAAAGCAGAAAAGATTTTACTTAAAAACGATAACAAAAACGCCAAACTGTTCTGAACCCCAGTACATTATTGCTTTCAATGACATGATAATATCCCCACAAGTCCAACACATTTAATTTTTTTCTCAGTTCCCAGTTCTAAGTAATTGAAAATAAGGTGGTAAATGAAATAGAATTGAAACAGCTGTTTTCTCTGCAACAAAGGCAGTGATGAGTCATATTTTAACTGATGTTTCTGTTTTAGTATGTTTTTTATGCAGTTGCAAAGGATGAATTTGGAAAACCACTTGCATTCCCATTAAATATTCATGTGAAAGTTAAAGACATTAATGATAATCCACCTATGTGTCCATCTACCATGACTACATTTGAGGTCCAGGAGAATGAAAGAATTGGTAAGAAATGAGAGCTGTTCAAAGCTGTGTAGCTGCCCTTCCTATGTTAACTCTGTAATCCCTTTCTCTTTTCTGTCCTGTAAAAGGTGGGCAGGTAAACCTGACCAGGGATTAATTGTCCTTGTCTAGCACAGTGCAGAGGTTGAATACACCTTGAGACTGACACAAATACAGTATTTTGACTCACTCAATATCTGGGTAGGGTTCTTAAACAGGAGCTTTTATTACTACTATCACCACTACTACCACTATTACTGCCACTACTATTACTGTTACCACTATTACTATTACTGCTACCACCATCCTTACCACTACCATTAGCACCATAACCACTTCCACCAGTATCTTGTATACATATATAAGTTTATCTCATTTGCAAGGTTTTCCCATAGATTCTTGTTTGCCCTCTAAAAAACTCAATAACAGATAAAATATTATCAAATTTTCTAAATAATTTAAACCAACATTTATACCCAATGTCAGATATCCTGCAATAAGTAAGCACAACAAATGGAAATTGACTTTTGATCCTTGATGCTCCCTCTCTAGGAAGGTGATAATAGTTCAGGAGGTTGGTAAATGAAGGTCAATTCCTATCTATTTTTGTCCTTTTGTTCTTGACTTGCTTTATTTCTTTTACTGTATCTCATGCTATCCTTAGGTTTATACAGGGACAACTATCAATACTATCAGAGCATTATGTCTGGGAGTTTTATGACTTCCCTAGATTTGGGAAAACTCTTATCTATTATTCCTTGATGTTAAGCTCATTGGCTGAGCATGTCGGCATTTCTTCAAATGTTTTTGTCTATTGTTTCATGTAAGTTTCAGAGGCTTTAGAGGTTAGCAGCCTCTTCTGACTATCATTCCTAGGGCTTTGCTGCCCTCTGGATGGGTCCCCACATGCCTGTGGACTTTCTCATCGTTTTCTTTTGACCTCTCTATTCTTCTTGCCACACACTTTTGAACAGTGGGTGCTGTTCTGGCAGCTTAGTAGACAATGCTTATGTGGCTTGCTTTCTCAATGCTTATATTTTTCTTCTTTCTGTCAGAAGTTATACATAGGTTACCCACTGCTATGTGTTTTGCTTAGGTCCTCTCACTTTCATTTATTCCAATTCTTGCTGCAACAAGATGTGTTAAATGACTTGAAGGATTTTAGTTAATTATAAGGAAGAATCTTCTAATAGCAACAGATGTGTAACAATGGAATGTGTGACAATACCTGAGAAACACTTGTAGCATTACCTTTTTTGGAAATCTGGGGTGGTCTGTGATGCTGAATGAAGGCAGAAGACCTTTGAAGACCTTTGTAGATGATACTTCAAGTCTGCATAAAGCTTAACATTTAGAGTATTAGTTGTCTATTGCTGCATAACAAATTGCCCCAAAATGTAGCAGTTTAAAACAACCCAGCTGTGGGGTGCAGCTCAGCTGGGTACCTTTGAGAGTTGAGAGAGTGCTCAAAAAGTGTTGAGCAAGATGGAAATCAGCCTTTTTATAACCTAATGTCAGAAGTGGCATCCCATCATGTTTTCCGTATTCTATTCATTAGAAGCAAGTCACTAGCCCCAGCCCACACTTAACAGGAGGGGATTTCATGAAGCACCAATATCAGTGTAGGGGAGTTCGTTAGGAGCCATTTCAGAGGCTTATTTGGAAAGAGGACAGCACTAGTTTTCTGAGACTGGTGAGAAAGTCATTGTTGGTAAAATAAATTGTTCAGGTAGAATCAATTGTTAATGCTCTCTGCCTCTCTAAAAATGAAAATTTATTTTGTAACATTATTTCAAAATCTTGAATGGTGGACTTAATGGACAAGTAATTCTTATAAATCAACACAGATTGAGTCTATTCTACATATGTGGGCTAAAAGAAGTATAAAACAATGTGCCTGCCCATTTGCATGGCTTACTGTTTAGCTCAATAAAATACTAAATTATTCCTTAGTAGGTCTATATTCTAGTTTGGTGTCGTCTATTAACCAGAGCTTGTGAGGCTCAGGAACTCAAGTTTTAGCAACACCAACATTAATTTTGAAATCCCACTTGCTACCAACTCTTATGTGTTCATACAGGAAATTTAGCCTTTCATAAAAACACCACCTCTCTAAAGTGATTCTGAGTGCCCCAAGAGATGCTAAATACACCTCCGAATCAATCTGGGCTGCCACTTGTTCCTGGATTTTGTTGCTTAGAGACATGGCACTCCTTTCCACAAAGTTCTATACTCACACTGAGCATTATCCCCTATTGAAATTTCCCTGGTCACTTATGTCAACAGCCTCATGGTGCCTCTGACAGCTGGAAGTTTCCTGTAGAGTGAGAGAACAGTGTCCTCTGTGTTATGCTCACTTGTTGAGGGGAAGGTCCAAAGCAGGGCTGCTCAGATGCCGAAGGATCACAATTTAGTAAGACACTATTTCATTCCAACACAGAGATACATTTCTTACAATGGCAGATGCATACCACAAAGGTGACCTGGTTGTGATGGATTCAGAAATAGCAACTGCTAATATATTGTACTAGGTATATATTTTCTTCTGCTCTATTGCTCATGATGCCCCCCTTCTTCAGCCCATAAGACACATCTACAGGTTCCAGCTTCATTATAGACATAACATAGGTACTTTCCTACCCTCCACAATAAAAACCTTCCAGATTTCCATATAAGTCAATTGATGCCAATTGATATAGGAGAGGGGGCTTAAACCTAGCTTCACAGATGGGATGTATTCAAGTTTTAGTACCAAGGTACCATTCTTGCTGCATGTAGAGAAACCCACAGTTCCCATTTCACGGAACAAGGTGATCCAAAACCTATCAGACCTCACCCAGAGCTGAATGGAAAACTGAGTCAGCCTCTGAGTTTTGAAATTCCCTGGACTAAAACAATCACAGGAATAAAATACTCACATGCCATAAATTGCAATGAGGCAGACAGGATGCATGCCTGTTCTTTGACCCATGTTATCTTTGGGGTGGAGTCAGTCTCTACAATTGTTCCATAAAGTTGCTTACAAGCAACCCACACTTGGCTTGTCCTTCTTTAATTACACCATTTGCCTTGTGTATCAATGTCCAAGGGAGGCTGTAAAATATTACAACAAAATTGGTGGCTTAAAAAAACAAAAATTTATTCTCTCACAGTTCTGGAGACTAGAAGTCTGGAATCAAGGTGTCAGCTAGGGGAGAATTTTTCCTTGCCTTTTCTGGCTTCTGTTGGCTCTTTTCATTCCTTGGTTGTTTGTGGCAGCATAACTCTAGTCTCTGCTTCTTATTCACATGGCCTCATCCTCTGTGTGTGTTTTGGGGTCTCCTCTTCTTCTTATAAGAACACCAATCACTAGATTTAGGGCCCACTCTAAATCCAGGATGATTTTATGTCAAGATCCTTAACTATATCACAAAGACCTATTTCCAAATAAGGTCACTTTTGAGGTTTTGAGTGAACCTAAATTTTTTGTAGGACACTATTTGTTATGGATTGAATTCTGTCCCCTCAAATTCATATGCTGAAGTTCTAACCCCCAGTACCTCAAAGGGTGACTATTATTTAGAAATAGGGTCTCTAAAGAAATAAAGTTAAAATGATGTCATTATGTCATAATCCAATATGAATTAATGTTGGCATTGCTAAGACTTGGGAAATTGAGTCTCACAAGATTATGACTAATATAAGATACCAAACAAAAGAATATACATATACTAAGGATTAATTTAGTATTTTATTGAGCTACACAGTAAATCCCTCAAAGGGCAGTAGCATTGTTTTGTACCTCTTTTATCCTACATATATAGAATAGACTCAATTTTAACCCGACATTCTGAATCCATCTCTCATATGGTGTTCTTCTAAGAAGAGAAAATCTAGACGCAGGCACATGCAGAGGAAGGACCCTGTGAAGACATATGGAGATGACAGCTATCTACAAGCCAAGCAGAGAGGTCTCAGAAGAAACCAACCCTGGTGACAACTTGATCTCAGATTTCTAGCTACCAGAAACTGTGAGAAAATAAATCTCTGTTGTCAAAGCTACCCAGTCTGTGGTACTTTGTGATGGTGACCCTATAAAACTAATAATATACTACTCCACACATTACGCTGTGGAGAGGGTTAGAAGAAACAAAATACATCTAAGAACTTTAGTCAGCTACTCAAAGTTATTTACAGTGCTTTCTAAGAACCTGCTTATCCAGTGAAACCATTTTTTAATAGCTTAAATAGAGCCTGTAATGGATAAATTTCCTTCTTTCCTTCTCTATAGGAAGCAATATTGGGACTCTTACTGCTCATGACATGGATGAAGCAGACACTCTCAACAGTGTTTTAGAATACAGAATTGTGGATCAAACTCCCAAGTCTCCCATAGAAGGACTCTTCCTGGTCCAAACCTACACAGGGGTGTTCCAGTTAGCCGTCCAGTCCTTGAAGAAACAAGACACTCCTCAGTACAACTTGACAGTAGAGGTGTCTGACAAAGGTTAGTATCACATTCACTGTCCAGAGCGAATATATTTGTTTTCCTTTTAGTTGTGATTCATTAGGCTGCTATAATGCCTGGGTATATTACAGAAGGATGCTGTTTAAGTGTTCTTGCTTCTTATGTAAAACACACATGCAGCACAGAGACAGCTGGTCCAAGTTACAGCTCAGGCAACACTATTGTATTGGTCCTGGTCTTCTAAGAAACAGATGCCAAGAGGGGATTAAATCAAAAAAGGATTTGATTTTTGGGGAAAATGTCTATGAGAATAAATCAGGAGAGATGCAGAGAAGGCTGGGAGAACCATCAGACTACAATACAAGCCTGGCCCTGAGTGAAGGAAGGTTGGTGGGAGTATTACAGACCACCGAGCAGTCTAAGAAAAGTCCTCAGTGCAAACGTGGTGATGGATTTCAGAATGCAGTAGTGGGGCCATCGTCAATTAAGATCCCTGTTGTCAGAGGTCAGCAAGGCACTCTGTCATGGCCACCATAATCATGAACAAGAAAATTAATTGTATTTCCCAGTTATTCCTTTTGGGCTCAAAGGATTCAACTGTATGAAAGTGGAGGAAAAATGCATCTTTTGGGAAATGTTGTCTTTTACTATTAGCTTCTAGTTGGCCATTTGACATATCAAGAAATATTTCCCCCTCCTCCTTATATAATTTCAAAGCAAGTGGTTCTTGATTTTTGTTGAGTCACAAGACCCTTAGAGAATATGATAAAAACTATGCATTCTCAAACAAATGCACACGTTCTCAGACAAATGTGCAGAAACACAGAAAATACATTTATTTAGTGACAGACTTATTTTAGTGACACACACTCCTTGGTTAAGAATCTTTTTGAGTTAACTAGCACTGAGTCTTAGATTAACAAATAGTTCAGTAAGGGTTATGCTAGGAGACACAGATTATATAGATATGGAGAAGAAAAGGGCATCATTTCACACTGTGTTTCACGTTTTTGCCTTTACGCAGAGGTTGATATACTGGAGAGAACTGTGGTTTAACAGGCTCCCAATGCATAATGTTTGAAATTTAGTAATTGGGCAAATATTGAGGACCTAACATTTATCTAGCATTATGTTAAGAGGCACAACAAAAGTAATAATGAGTGTAATAAACCATGATGAATTAACAATCTTATATCATTAGCCATTTATTTTTTTGGCAAACACTTATTGAGCATTTACCTTGTTTGAGGCACCATTCAAGGTACTGAGGTTACACTTGTGAATAAAACCCAATGTCTGTTCTCAGGGAGCTCTTATGATAGAGGAGATGGACATGTCAATAAGTAAATTGCAGTAAACATGTATAAGGTTGTCCGTGAAGGAAACAAGTGACTCAGTGGAGGGAGAGAATGAGTAAGGCTTTCCAGAAGAGGTGATGTTGAACCGAGTTTTGAAGGATGGATATACCAATGTACAAAATAGCACAGGGTTTACAGAGAAGAAAACCCATGTGCAAATTTAAGGCTGTAAGGGCATAAAATGGAAATCAGATTACAAATTGTCTATGTACAGGAATATAGCTATAAAAAATATGGGCCAGGGTATAAAATATATTTACACATAAATATATGTTTGTATGTGTGTTGATGGAATGAAACATTCAAGTGTGCACTACAGAAAATTAGAGACTAGGCTGTAATTAACATAGTTTTATATGAAATCTGGGAGGCCTTGTTATGCAGGAAGCCCCCTGCTGGTCCAAATGAAGTTTGTACAAATCAGGAGCCAGTGTGTGTAGGTTGTGGAGTCCCTAATCTTGTCATTCTTGTTGTCTACAAATGTTCTGGGGACTGGCCCCAGCTTTAATCAATGTTCACTTATTTATACTTCAATTATTATTAGATTAAATGCCTGACCTCATGTCCCGGGCATTGAGCACAAGCTCTGAGTAAGATTGCCTGAGTATATTTGTTAGAATCCCAGCAGAAAATAGAAATAGAGCCCCCCTCCAAAGGAGTAACCAAAAAGAGGTTTAAGAAGGGATTATTTGTAAAAGATGTAGGCAAGGTGAAAGGAAACCAACCGGAGGTGTGAAGCAAAATGCACAGTCTTTCCTACCTTAAGTCATGAAGCATTGAGGGAAGGGAGCATTTTCCGAAGTGGCAAGGCCTATGCCTGTAGCTGTCGACAAGGCTGCTGGCAATGGGGAACTATACCAGGCCTCTCTTCTCCTGCCCCTCCTCCCATCTCCTGCCAGTACTCCCACTGGCACAACCCAACTGTTACCCAGAGGGCCAGAATGCCCACTGATGCAGTTCATGAAGTGGGTCTCCTACACACAGAGCAGGATAGAGGGTGGAGAGTGGATGAAAAGGACAAAGGAAGCACATGTATTTGAATTCTGGCTAAATCACTAGTTAGTTGTGTGACCTTGGTCATGTTGCATAACTTCTCTATCCCTTGGTTTCTTCATTTGTGAACTAAATGAGAATGATAATAGTACCTACATCATGGAGTTAGTATGAAGATGAAATGAGTAACACAGGTAAAGCACATAATACAGTGCCTAGTCCATAGAGTGCTAACAATTTGTTTTATGTCAAGAAACTTAGTTCTTTTTTTAATTTTAATTTTTCAATTACAATTGACTTTCAATATTATATTAGTTTCAGGTGTACAGCCTAGTGGTAAGAAATTTATATAATTTATGAAGTGATTCCCCCCAATTAGTCTGGTGCCCACCTAACACTATACATAGTTATTACAATATTATTGACTGCATTCCCTATGCTGTAATTTACATTCCCATGACTATTTTGTAACTATCAATTTGTACTTGTTAATCCCTTCACCTTTTTCACCCTACTCCCTAAACCCCTTCCATCTGGCAACCATCAGTTTGTTTCTGTATTGTTTGTTCATCTATTTTGTTCTTTATATTCCACACGCATAAGTGAGATCATATGGTATTTGTCTATCTCAGTCTGACTTATTTCACGTAGCATATTACCCTCTAGGTCCATCCATGTTGCTGCAAATGCTAAGATTTCATTCTTTTTAATGGCTGAGTAATATTCCATTATATATACGTACCACTTCTTTATCTAATTGTCTATTGATGGATGCTTAGGTTACTTCCATATCTTGGCTATTGTAAATAATACTGTAATGAACATAGAGATGCATAACTTTTTGAGTTAGTGTTTTGGATTATTTTTGGATAAATACCCAGAAGTGGAATTGCTGGGTCATAAGGTAGTTTTGTTTGTAATTTTTTGAGAAACTTCAAACTGTTTACCAAAGTACCTGCAGCAATTTTCAATCCCACCAACAGTGCATAAGGGTTCCTTTTTCTCCACATCCTCACCAACACTTGTCATTTGCTGATTTATTGATGAAAGCCATTATGACAGAAGAGACTCCAAAAATAAACCCACACTTATATGGTCAATTAATGTATGACAAAGGAGACAAGAACATATGATGGGGTAAAGACAGTCTATTCAATAGATGGTGTTGGAAAAACTGGTCAGATACATGCAAAAAAATGAAAAAAGACCATCTTCTTATATCATATATAATAATAAACTCAAAATAGATTAAAGACTTAAATGTAAGACCCTAAACCATAAAATTCCTAGAAGAAAACATAGGCAATAAACTCTCTGACTTTGCTCTTAGTGATACTTTTTCTGAATATTTGGTCTTCAAAAAAGTTATGACGCATGTTTGCAACAGATGGCACTAGTTCATTTTTGGAAGTACTAGAGTCATTCGCATCTGTGTTATTCCTATGTCATTTGAAAGCTGACAGTTCTAGCTTCATTCTTTAAAAAAATTGAGCGATTTGGTTGAATTTTGGAGATTTTACAGCAAGTTGAAGATGGAAGACCAAACTGTGCATTTTTGCCATATTTTACTGTTTTACTTCCATAAAGGGAAGAACACGCGTCAAGCTTGTGAAAACATACATAAAGTTTATGGTGACAATACTCTACAAGAATATCAGTGCCAATGAAGGTTCATGAAATTCTGTGCTGGTGATTTTGATCTCAATGTTGTTCCTCAGTCAGGGAGGCCCACTGAGGTTGATGACGACATTATAAAGGCATTAATCAAGTCAAACCCATGTTACATGACACGAGAGATTGCAGAAATATTGAACATCCATCATTCAAGCATTCATGACCACTTGAAAAAGCTGGGATACATAAGCAAGCTCGATATTTGGGTTTCTCATGAACTCAAAGAAGTTCATTTGACAGCGCGTATAAACATCTACAATATGCTCATTAAATGTGAGGAAAATGATCCTTTTTTGAAGTGACTGATAACTGGTGATGAGAAGTGGATTGTTTACAACAATGCAGTCCACAAATGGTCTTGGTCCCTACGTGATGATTTACCTCAAATGACACTGAAAGCAGACATTCATCAGAGGAAGGTTATGCTTTCAGTGTGTTGGGATTTTAAAGGTGTCGTGTTTTTCGAGCTCCTACCAAGGAACCAAACAATCAATTCAAATGTGTACTGTCAGCAATTGGACAGTTTGAAAAAATCCATCATCCAGAAACTTCCAGAGCTTGTTAATTGCAAAGCAGTTGTGTTACATCGTGACAATGCAAGACCACACACAAGTTTGATCACCCATCAAAAATTATTGAAGCTGGGCCGGCCAAGTGGCTCAGTTGGTTAAGAGCTCACTCAAGAGTTTGAGTTCTGAGCAACAGCAATTCGATTCCCAGCCCGAGCTGAGCAGCTGCTGAGCTGCCAACAGGTGGCAGGATGGCTCAGCTTAAAAAAAATATTATTGAAGCTTGGATGGGATGTGTTGCCACACCCACCATACTTGCCTGACCTTGCGCCATCAGATTTCCATTTGTTTCGCTGTCTTCAAAACTCCTTGCATGGTATAACATTCAATTCAGATGAAGCTGTAAATCAGTACCTTGTTCAGTTTTTTTGCCAATAAAGACATCCTTCTATGAATGAGGAATTATGAAGCTCACTGAAAGATGACAAAAGGTTATCAAACAAAACAGGCAATATATCATTGCTTAACCTTTGTTCTTTATATAAATAAATGACCTTTGAAAAACATAGACAAAATATGTCATGACCTTTCCAACATCCCAATATCTCCTCAGGCAAGGGAAACAAAAGAAAAAAAATAAACAAATGGGACTACATCAAACTAAAAAGTTTTTGCACAGCAAAGGAAGCCATCAACAAAACTAAAAGACAACCTATTGAATGGAAGAAGCTATTCACAAATGCTATATCCAATAAGGGGTTAATATCCAAAATTTATAAAGAACTCATACAACGCAACAGTAAAAAAATAATCCGATTAAAAAATGGGCAGAGAACTTGAATAGATATTTCTCCTAAGAGAACATACAGATGGCCAATAGACTTATGAAAAGATACTCAATGTCACTAATCATCAGAGAAATTAACCACAATGACATATCACCTCACAGAACCTAGTTTCTTAATCTTTATGATATAGTATGCCAGGGCTATTAGAATGACGGTGACCCCCAAAAAGAACCTGCCATGTTGTTTCTTATTCTGGATATTTCCCCATGCACCCCATTCCTACCCATACTCCATGCTTATCTTGGATCTAGGTTGAACCCGCTCTCTCTAACTAGGTCTTTGAATTGTCAAACTCACCCCTCAAAGATAGTGTCATTTCCCCAGGGTTCCATGAGCCATCTCTGCCTCTCTCTGGCCTCTAGAAGGCTGGGCAGTCAGGCCCTCTGAAGAATACTAATTGTCCCACTTCCTCCCTCACTTAGAGGGGAGGGAGCAGGCACCCTGAACCTCCCCACCATAGGGAGCACAGGAGATGGAGGACATTAAGTGCTGGGATATTTAGAGAAGGAAAGAGCTGACTTGGATGCTCAGGTAAGGCTTTCTGGAAGGATAGTTTTGCAATGGGATTTGAAGACTACATAAGTTTCACTAGTTAGAAAGAAGAGGCTGCTTCACAGAAAACAAACTTTGTTGCTCAGGAACAAGCCTTACTCAGGAGGGGGCAGGTGGAGGGCAATGAAAATCCCAGGGGAACTCATTCAGGACTTTCTTTAGCTACCCTGTGGTGACCTGCTTGTGGGTGCAGGTGGGGAGCAGTGAACCCTGTTTCCACATAAATTGCATGTCAATAGCAAACTTGTGACTATGGCTGTCTCTTCACTTGACAATGTTTTTCTTGCAGATTTCTTATTTTAGTGCATAATTTTTCAGTGAAAGTTTTTATGATATGACTTTGATTTTCAGATTTCAAGACTTTCTGTCATGTGCAAATCAACGTTATTGATATCAACGATCAGATCCCCATCTTTGAAAAATCAGATGTGAGTAATTTTCACCTCTTTTTTCTGTTTTGTTTTGTTTTGTTTTTTCACTTTGTTCATATTACTTGACCCCTACTTTTGGAGAGTAGTTAGGATAAATGTCTGACTTCACAGGTATCCTTAGTCAATGCACTGGTAACAAACGCAGGCACTTTCTCCAGTGGAAATCTTCAGGGAACAATAACATTCATCTGGGAACATCTGTTTATAAGTTTCTGCCAATGGCTCATTTCTTCCAAGGGCTGCTTAAAAGCTACAACCACAATCTTTGTCAAATTGAAAGGAGTTGAATGGCTACTTGCAATTTGTCATTATATATTTTGTGTGTAGTAGGATAATAAATAGATTATTGCTAGGTCTCAAACAAGCATTTTTAGTAAAAAAATTTAATATTTGGAATATTGGCAATCTAAACTTACTTTTCAGTAATTGGGTTAAGAGAAAAGGAGAAGAAAAAACCAATCTCTGGCTCTCAAGACATTTGTAAGAATTACAAATATTGGGTGAAAAAGCAGGAGAAAAAAGATCAGTTGAGGACATGAAGAAAAATGTTTACTTATTGTTGATGTGGGCTTTAAACTTGGGGATAGTTTTATCACTGCTCCCATTAGAAGGGGTGTCTCCATTTATTTATTCTGGAGCAGAGAGAAGCCCAGTTGACTAGACTGTTATGTCATAGTTGAAGTCAGTTCTGAGGCAGCCCAGAGCCCCGTGATGATGTTCATAAATCAAAATAGGGACACAGTTGTGACAAAGAAGGGGAATTGATTTATGAGAGGGGAATTGATTTACTTACAAAGCAGTGAGTGGTGTGAGTGACTGAATGTAGCTTATGTAACAGGCACTGATGCTAAGTAAGCATGGGATATAGTCATTTTCTTCTCAGCCTCCATGATCTCTTCCTTCTGTTGTGATTTCCTTGCATTACATCTCAACAGTGGTTTTAGATTGAGGATGAGAATCCTGCTCTGGCAGTCTCAGAGCTTGGAAATGCAAACTGGGATCTACAGAGTGAGCTGCTTTCACTGCTGTGGTCATCTCCTGGACCCTGACTGTTTCCATCTATAAGATCATGATGCCCAGAGAGATGATCTGGGGGATTTTCATTGGAGGAGTGGGAGATACTTTAGGCCAGTGATTAAGAGCACAGGCTTTGGAGTTGGACAAACATGGGTTTGAATCCCAATTCTGTGTGGTCTTGGATGGGTTTTACCTCTTCAATCCTTTGCTCCTCTGTCAAATGGAGATGAAAATATAGCTACTCAGTGGGCTTGTTGCTTATCTTTATGGAGTACTTACTATAGGCCAGGTATTCTGGGGATTTACTTGATTTATCTCTCAATCTCCACAGCAAATATGAAGTTCAATTTCTATTATCTTCATTAAACAGAGGATGAAACTGAGACTTAAAGACATTAGGTGACTTGCTTCAAGTCATCTAGCTAATAAGTGGTAAGCCTAGGGTTCATACCCAGGCCATTTGACTCCAAAGTTCAGGCTCTTAACCACTACTCTTTGATTGATTATGGATTAATTAAAATAATATATGTAAAGTACCTGTTACATTAGATGTACTCAATATATAGTATCTATTTATATAATCACTAGTATAATAATTACAGCTAAATGTATTGGATGGGGGGGGCTGTTAATCTGTTTTAGAATTTTACCAGTAGACTTCTGAGATGTGTTTCTTCATACAATAGATATCAGTCTATGAGTATGACTGATGTCAAAATCAACTGTAACATATTCATCAGTAGGAAAAACATGTTTGGTAAGTATTGATGCAATCTATGACTTGTGTCCATTCTAAAACCAAAGAGACAAATTAGCCCTTGGCAATTATGCTTGATGACAATGAACATTTTCATCATTTCTTTCCCTTGTTTTCTTCTTAGTACGGAAACATAACTCTTGCTGAAGACACAGCCGTTGGGTCTATCATCTTAACCATCCAGGCCACCGATGCTGATGAGCCATTTACTGGGAGTTCTAAAATCCTGTATCGTATTAGACAGGGAGACAGTGAGGGGCGACTGGAGATTGACACAGACCCCCAAACCAACACTGGATATGTCAAGATTAAAAAGGTAAATATCCCTTTAATAGAATTTGTCTTTTTCATTGATTAATTTACTTATGACCATGCAAGAACCTATAGACAGGGGTGATGGATTAGCATAGCAATGGATTCCTGGAGCACTCTCAGTCATTTCTGTCCTCCTGAAAGACAAAAGGTCTGGAATCTAGTTTTGGGTCTGTCACTAACTGACCAAGTAAGCTTTGTGGAGGAAGGTAGGGTTGCCATATTAAATAGAGGATAAACAATTCTTTAATATATATCTCGTGCAATATTTGGGACATACTTATACTAAAATAAATTGTTGTTTATGTGAAATTCAAATTTAACTAGGTGTTCTATATTTTATTTGCTAAATCTGGGTGGTGGTGTGTGCTCAGGGCTTTACTTGTCCCTTTGAAAATGTGGGGTGTTAGATAGGATGAGCCCTAGGAGCCCTTTAGGCTACAGACCCTTTATTCTAATGTGCCAGTCATAGATTCCTCTTTAAAAATGATAAAATTGTAGATATTCTTTCAAGGTTTAATAGACAAGTTTATCCTCTCATCTCTTCTTCCACACCCACTTCTTACTTTCATCTTTTATGGTATTACTAAGCCTACTGGCTCTTACTTTGTCTCTCCCTCTATTAGGACGAGGCAGACTGGAGCCAAAGTCTTGATTACCATAGTACCTGCCTTTTTTATACAGGATCTTTCCATCCTTTCCTACTCTACTCCCATCCATGTACATCTAATTCTTAACCTTCTTCTCTGTGGCTGCCTCATCTATGCTTCAGAGCACATAGCTGGTTTACCAGATGACTCAATAGGAAGCAGTGCTCAATGTCATCCAAAACATTTAGAATTAAAAGGAGCAGGAGCTATAGCAAAAGAGACTTGGCAAGCACAGTCAAGTGCTGAAGGTTTGCAGTATAGTGTGCTTGGAGGCTGCAAAAACACTAAAAGGCTCTGGAGCAAAATTATGAAACAGAATAAAGGAAAGCGAAGTACAAGATTTTGAAGTCAAAACAGAATAATTTTATAGGAAATGGATAGAAGGACCAGGAGAAGAGTGCTAGTGGTGAAGCAAGCCCTGGGGCAGTATCAGAATTCTGATCCTATTGTTACCATATACTCTGCCTCTGACAAAGGGCCTCACTGGGTTTTAGCAGTGAGGTTTGTGTGTGGACCAACTCTAACCATTAGCATTCTGTGTCAATGTGACATCTGGAATAGGTGCCGTTACAATTTCACCTTCCATTCATACTGTCTCCATGGAGAAAAAAAACTGCAGAAGGAAAGGATAAAGGAAAGGGCCTTTTTCAGAGTTGGCAGTGGGTGTTCCAGGCAGCATGTCTTCCATCCTCCCCAGGACCGGAACTCTTTAGGGATCTGTGAGAAGATGGAGACCTGTCCATCTTGATACAAATCATTTCACATCAGCATTTTTAAAATTGTGGCTTGTTGTAAGCTAACTTAAGTTAATTTGACCACTTGTAGCTAATGAGTACCTTTAGTGAGATGTTGGTAAGCCTGATGATTAGTGGTAGGTGAGAGCTGCAAGTGTCTCCCATACAACCTCAAGAAGGTACGTTAGAGTAGAGCAGGCCTCTGACCAAAATCTTTGTCATATCTTATTTTATTTATGGTTATGACAAAGATTTTGGTCTGGAATATTGCTTGACATAGAGTAGAGATTTAATAAATATTGGTTGACTAAATAAATAATTGAATTTTGTCCCATATGCAATTGTTAACAAGCAGGCACAAAAATGGTCATCCAACTTGTGCTTTAGGCCTGTGAAGTTTCAGCTTTCTGTTCCTCAGGCACTGTGATAACAGCACTCTAGTGAGAGGAATGTCTGACAGTCCATAGAAAGGTGACCCTGGACAAAGCAGAACTGGACTCCTGGAAGGGACTAAGCTGCTGGACTAGCTAGATGCTTACACTCTTGTTCATGTGATGACTGAGAGATATACTGTATTTTTAACCAAACTGCGTGTCTTGAATACCACTAATATAACAAAATCTCTTTGTAAAATCACTTTGCCAATTAACAAATTTTATAGTGCTGCTTGAAATAGTGCTCGCTCAAGGCCTGGAGTAGCTGCTTCTGGAGTACAGATCTCTGATTCAGATCTTTCAGATGCTAAGCAACAATCACCCCTGTGGTGTAGATTCTTCATTAGGATACACCAAATGTTAGCCAACTTCCCCTAGGATGTATATGTATTTACTGTGACAGGTGTATGTATTTGTATTGTTTTTAGTATTTTAAATAAATTAGACTCTGTAATGTGGTTTCTTTTGTATGACTTAGACTTACTTAATTCCCTGTCCATTAAGCTTATCAGGGGACTACCATTGCTTCTGAACCATTGTGTTAATCATTTTTAAGTATTTAAACTAAGGCTATTTTTTAAAAATATTTTTATTGGGGAATTGGGAGGATGGGAACAGTGCTGGGGAATTGGGGGAAGGGGAACAGACAAGTTGCTGTCGTTTTGTTCTTCAGTCTAGTTGTGGAGGACGTTGCTTCACTGGCCCAAGTTGGCACCATCATTGTGCTCTTCCCGGGCGAGGCAGATCAGTCGCCGGCTTCTGGACTGCCGCTCACAGCAGCTTGAGGGCCGCTCACGCTGGCTGCTGGCTACACACGATAGCCCATGGCAACTCACTGCCACAGGTGCTGCAGCCTATGCCGTCGCCGGTGACTCACGGCAGCCCAGCTCCAGGTTGAGCTGTTGTTCAGCATCTTAGCTGTAGAGGGCAGTGTCACTGGCCCTCATATGTGGGATCCGAACCGGGGCCCTCTGGCATCCCAAGCCAGTTCTTAACCATCGCGCCACTCGGCCGGCCCTAAGGCTATTTTTTAAAATTGTGGTAAAAAACATTACATGAAATATACCCTCTTAAATTTTATACTGTACCATTAACTATATGTGTGTACAGCAGATCTCTAGAACTCTTCCATTTTGCATGAATGAAAGTCTATGCCCTTTGAACAAGCAACTCCCCATTCCCCGCCTCTCTCCAGCTCCTGAAAACCACCATTCTACTTTCCACTTTTATATATTTGACTGCTCTAGTTACCTAATATAAGTGGAGTCATACAATATTTGTTTTTCTGTGACTGGCTTATTTCACTTAGCATAATGTCCTCAAGGTTTTTCCATGTTGTAGCATATGACAAGATTTCCTTAAATGTTTTAAGGCTGCATAATTTTCCATTGTATGTATGTTTCACATTTTCTTTTCTTTTTTTTAAGATTTTTTTTTATTGTGGAATTGGGGGAGGGGAACAGTGTTGGGGAATCGGGGAAGAGGAACAGCCACATTGTTGTCCTTCAGTCTTAGTTGTGGAGGGCGCAGCAAGCTCAGCTCCAAGTCCAGTCGCGCCACTCAGCTCAAGGTGCTGTGTTCAATTAGTTGTGGGTGGACGTAGCCACCATCCCATGCGGGAGTCGAACCAGCAGCCTTGTTGTTAAGAGCACGTGCTCTGTGCCTTAAGTCACCCAGGCGGCTGCTCAGCTCAAAGTGCTGAATTCACTCTTTTAGTTGCAGAGGGGCATAGCCTACCATCTCGAACAGGCAACCTTGTTGTTAGGAGCATGTGCTCTCACCAGCTGAGCCATCCTGCCACTTGGCAGCTCAGTGTCAGCTCAGCTTGGGCGCAGCTCACTGGTCCACATGGGAATCGAACTGGCGACCCTGTTGCTCAGAACTCGCATTCTTGAGCAAGCTCTTAGCTACCTGAGCCACTTGGCCAGCCCCTGTTTCACATTTTCTTTATTCATCTGTCAGTGGACATTTTGATTTTGTCCATCTCTTGGCTATTGTGAATAATGCTGCAATGAACATGAGAGCAAAATTATACTGTTTTCAGTTCTTTTTGATAAATATCCAGAAGTGGGATTGTTGGATCATAGAGTCATTCAACTTTTAAGTTTTTGAGAAAACTTCATGCTGTTTTCCATAGCTTTGCACCATTTTACATTCCCACCAACAGGGCACAAGGGTTCCGATTTCTCCACATCCTCACCAATGCTTGTTATTTTTTTTAAATTAAAGTTTATTGGGGTGGCAATTGTTAGTAAAGTTACATAGGTTTTAAGTGTACAATTCTGTAATACGTCATCTATATATCACATTGTGTATTCATCACCCAGAGTCAGTTCTCCTTCCATCACCATATATTTGATCCCTTTTACCCTCATCTACCATCCCCCTTCCCCCTTACTCTCTGGTAACCACTAAACTATTGTCTGTGTCTATGAGTTTTTGTCTCTTCATTTGTTTGTCTTGTTCCTTTGTTGTTTTCAGTTTTATATACCACATATCAGTGAAATCATATGGTTCTTGACTTTTTATGTCTGAATTATTTTACTGTCTTTAAAAAAAATTTATAATGGTCATTCTAACAGGTGTGGTTTTGTTTAACATTTCCCTGATGATTAGTGATGTTGAACATCTTTCAATATACTTGTAGCCTAGTTGTATGTCTTTTTTTGAAAAAAAAAATCAGGTTATTCATTTTTTTGCCATTAAATTGTAGGAGTTTTTTATATATTTTGCATATTAACCCCTTATCAGATAAATGGTTTTCAAATATTTTTTTTCCCATTCAGCCAGTTGCCTTTTCACATTGCGGATTCTTTCCTTTGTTGTGCAGAAGATGTTGAGCTTGATATAGTCTCGCTGGTGTATTTTTGCTCTTGTTGCCTGTTCTTTTGGTCTCATATCCAGGAACTAAGTCTCTTGATCACAATTCTATCAGTAACTGTTCATCTGAATTATAAATGTGCTAATTGTAGGTAATATTCACCGAGAAACCCATACCCCACAAATATAGCCCATTTCATTTTATGAAACACTTCTGTATACTCTCTCCTTTGCTTTTCACACTGATTCTGAGGGAGGCAGGAATAAGTCCCACTAAACAGACGAGGTTCAGGCCCACAGTAAGATATATTCAGGTCTACCAGTGATGGCAGAGCTGAGAACTTGACCCTAGGCTCTGGCTTCTCTCAGGAAATAATTTCTTGAGGCCTGGTGTTGGCCTTACTAGTTCTGTGCCCTTGACCACATGATGTAGCCCCTTAGGCCTCAGGTTTCTGATCTGTAAAAATGGGTGAAATGGTAGCACCTTCTTCATAAGGATGTTAGAGGATTAAATGTGAAAATACATATATCGCTCTTAACATAGAATCCAGCAGGTAGTAAACTTAAATGTTCAGCATTATCTTAATTCTGCTTAATTAGAACAAATGCAGAAGTAAGAATTCTGCCTGTGGAGAAATGTGCTTTCTCCTCTTTCCAAGGGGGCCAAATTTGCCTGATTCAAGAGTCAAATGGTTACCACTGTGACAGCTGACTCAGCCTCTTCCCAAAAGGCCTGGAAATTAGTAATTTTAACAAGAGCCCTGCAAAGGGACAAAAACACTTGTTTTTCTCCTTTACTCTCATATTACTCCCACAAGGTGTGCAAGTTTTCCCACACGAGACAATTTTTCAACATCAGCTTGATGTCCAACAAGTCAACTGAATTCTGACACTATCTACCTGGAAATAGCACAGACCCCACAGTTTAAGGGCTCAGCTCCACAAGATTGCCCCTATTTCAGAAGCCAATTGCAAATCCCAGGTTGCCACCTATACTTCTGACCAACTGGTTATAAAATGGATGTTCCCATAATTCCCTCCTCAGGTTCAATTATTTGCTAGAACAGCTCACATAACTCAGAGAAACATTAACATTTACTAGTTTATTATACATTAAAGGATATGATAAAGGATACAGGTGAATAGCCAGGTAAAGAAATACATAGGGCGAGGCCTGCAATTGTCCTGAGTGCAGGAGCTTCTGTGCCCATGGAGTTGGGGTGTGCTACTCTCCTAGCACACGGATGTGTCCACCAACTTGGGAGCTCTCTGAACTCTGTACTTGTAGGATTTTTACGGAAGCTTCATCATGTAGACAGGATTGATCATTAACTCAATCTCTAGCTTCTCTTCCCTTCCCTGAAGAGGATGGTGGGGTGAGACTGAAAGTTCCAAGCTTCTAATCATGGCTTGTCTTTCTGCTGACTAGCCCCCTTCCTGAAACTATCCAGGAGTCCACCAAGAGTTGCCTCATTAGAACAAAATGCACCCCTATTACACAGGAAATTACAAGGGATTTAGGAGCTCAGTGTCATGAAATGGGGTCAAAGACCAAATATTAGAACAAAAGATGCCCTTAGTGCTCTTATCACTTAGGAGGTTACAATGGTTTTAGGAGCTTCTGTGCCAGAAACTGGAGGTAGAGATCAATATACATATTTTCAATTATTTCACATACCCCAAGTGATGCTTAGGATTAAACAAGTTTTAGAAATTCTGTCTCACTCAGTACAGACTGTCACCCAAAGCTATGACCTGTCATGTGGGGTAGATCATGACACTCTCCAGGCCAAGTGGGTGTCAGGAGCAGGAAGGTATTTCTTTGAGGCCTGCTAGCTCACCAATAACTCTCCTGGGGCTTCAGAGTTTTGTTTTAGCTTTAATTTTTTTTTAAATGTAAATTTTGTCTCTTCTCCATTATATCCGGTCTTTTTGAATTCTCTGTACATGACTTATTTTTAACCAGCCGAAGTGTCATCTGGAAAACTAATGCATACACTTTTTTCTCATCACTAATCACTGGTGAAAATGTTAAATATCCCCTGTTGCAATTCCTCTTCCTCAGTACTTTTACCTCTGCCTTCAGGTTGAATCTAAATCACTGGGTTTGACCTTTCAAGCTGTGGCATGAGCATATTTTTTTAGCTTATTTGATGACTATGTCTCCCAGGCAGGACCCGAGGCCATCCCAAGAAGTAGTGATAGATTTTTTTACTTGGCTTTTCAGTTACACCCCATGATGAAAGATGGCTTGACAAGGCTTGTCCTTGGTTAAGCTCTGCTGATTATGATTTACTAATTTGGTATCTTTTGTTTCTAATTTTTTCCCTGGAAGATTTGGTTCTGTGTTTTTGCTGGTGTAAATGTTAAGCAGACTGATCAATGGCAGACTGCTTCTTTTCTCATTTGTTCTTCCCATTCAATAAGTGTTTAAGAAGCATTGTTACCTTTCCTAGCTGGTCTCCCTATCTGGGTCTGGATCACCTCAAATCCATCACTCATGTGGCTGCTCCCAGAGTTATCTTTCTAAAGCGCTAATTTGACCTTATCAGTCTCAGGCTTAATACCTGTCTTTGCTCCTCAAGGATAAAGTCCCAATCCTTTAGCTTGATGCACACAGAAACACCACCTGTTTCTACTCTCAGCCTTACGTGTTCTATCCTGATAACACAAGCTGCTTCTCATTTGCAGGCATACTATTTCATTTCTTTACCTCTCACCTCTGGGTGTCCCAAAGATGGGATGGGGACTTAGGATCTATTTGGTGGCAAGGATGGGGTGTGCCTCCTCTGCCTGAGCACATAGATGGCTGTGCTGCCTGCCAGAGCCTGGGTGTGGCTGGACCAGCAAAATCAGAGAATGCATCCTTTGTCCTCATTGAAGGCTTGTTCTGAGGGCTGCTGCCTTTCTCCTCCAACTACCAGGATTTCTCAATTTGACACCCCTGACTTTATCCCCTGAGATGAGGAGTGGGTCCTTGGGAGTCAGAATCTCAATCTTGCAACCCCCCCCCCTCCCATGAGGAGCCCTATCAGACCACATGGTAGTAAAAAAGGTCATTGTGTGGCCATGCCCTGCAGATATTGGGGGCGTATCTCTGTGTAAACAACCTCTCTTTTTACATCTCAGCTGGTATACAACATTTTATGTCCTGTGTATTATATCCTGTCAATTGCTTCTTATTTTTTATCTCAAATGACTTTGCATCTTCACATATAATTGTTTCTTTCTCACATGAGCAATCTTTCTATTGTACTTTCTATTGAACTAGAAATTGAGTTATGAGGTTTGTGTGTTCATGGAGGAGCGGGGTTTCTGGAGAGTGGGGATCTTCTCCAGACTCTCTTTTCCACTAGAGCCCACAAGGGCTCAAGAAGGATCAAGTCCTTCTTATCTTTATGTTTCCTGACTGATATCCAATGGGTACTGCATGTCAAGGAGGAGGTGAGAAGCAAAGATGAATAAACACAATTCCTCCTCTCAAAGAGCTTATGGTCAGTAAGGATTTAAAATAGAAACTGAAGCAATTAGAACATTGGGTCAGGTACTATGGGATTGTAGAGTATGTGAAGCTCATCCATTTGGGGAAAGTGGGTAGGGGTCAAGAAAGCCGACCCGGAGAGGACAACATTCAGCCAACTCCTGACTGAGGGGGAAATTTTTTCAGATGTTGGGAAGGGCAGGCTGAGCTAATGCAATCAGGTGTCAAACCTTCCATGAGTTTTGCTCTTTATAATGGATATTATCATTTTTGCTTAACTATTGATATAAATGGAAACAAAAATTAAAAGACAGCTCACCAAGAGGTCCTAGATCGTCCAGGCATGAAAGAGTGAATAAAATAGTGCAGTTTTCCATAATCCATAATGTACCTTTTGGGCTTTTCTTTAGTTCCTTCATTTTTTTGAGGTCCTGGGTACCTTTGAGACTCTGACAAAGCAACACATCCTCTTTCTAGAACAAAATTCATATATGCACATACATACGATATTTAGATTTTGGTTTCTAGGGATTCACAGATCCCCAGAAGCCCTCTAATCCCAGTTAGGAAGCTTGATGTTAGGGGCTGTTCCATTCTTCAGCAGGCCTCTAGGATGAGAAATGTTTTCACATTGAATTATGGACTTCATGCCTTGAGAGAGACTTTCCAAGTCCCATAGAACCAACTGCTTAAATGATATTTAAGTTATTTCTATACTAGCCATTCACATGTTGTTTAAGTCCATTCTTGAAAGCTTCCAGAGTTGGAAACTTATTGTTTTTGAACAACTTTTTCTGTCTTGGGTAGCTCTAACTGTTAAACTCTTCCTCATACTAAACCACAATTGGTTTCTTGATTTTTCATTTCTGGCCCTGTCTGGAATGACCTGGAGTAAGAGCAGATAATCTATCTTTCAATCATCTCTTCTAACCTTTCCCACCCTTTCTGAGTTTAAGGACCTTTATTCTGGGGTTTGGATACTGAGGTTCCTGGGAACTCCTCCACACAATGTGGAAATCTCTATATAAGCATTTCCCATGCTGTCTTTTGACAGAATCAACAAGTTTCTTCTGAATGAATGAACTACCCCAGGGTTAAATAAATTTGAGGAGTGCTGCATTGATTTCTGCTTCTAGGAGAGTCATAATGCATCTTAGCATATTAAAAGCTCTAATAAATCCTGCAGCACAGACTCTTTCATGGCTCTGTTACCATTCTGAGAAGTATGCTGACACTGAATTGAAAACTACTGCTCTGTAAGATGGTTTTTAAAGGAGTCTAGGGAAAAAAGTCTTTTAAGGAATCTAGTCATCCCCAAATTAATTTTCCCTCTTTTTTGACCTACACAGCCTCTTGATTTTGAAACAGCAGCGATTCACAACATTGTGTTGCAAGCGGAAAATCCTGAGCCTCTGGTACCCGGTGTAGAGTACAACTCCAACTCTTTTGCCACGTTCAATCTTTTTGTGACAGATGTGAATGAAGCACCCCAATTTTCCCAACGAATATTCCAAGCAAAAGTCAGTGAAGATGTGGCTATAGGCACTAAAGTGGGCAATGTGACTGCCATGGATCCGGAAGGTCTGGACATAAGGTAGAGGAGAACAGGGCTGGGCAGGCCCAGCAGTGCTATGACAAAGGCCAGTATGGAGGAGGGAGGGCTGGGAAAGGCAGAGTAGTTGGCCTGACTTTAGGGCTCTCTCCTAAGGGGGTAGCCAGTGATCTGAAGCCATATCCCAGTGCACACGGTGAACTTGACCTTAGTTCCTATAGACATCAGTACCCTGAGGGCTGGGGGCTGGGAGTGTGGAGATCCAGGCTCAGACAAGTGGGAAACATATCAGGTTCCATCCCGGCCCACTCACTGCAGGTCCTGCTGAGAGCTGGTGAGTTCAGGAGAGGGGGTCAGCCCTGTGTCTGAACCAGTCGTGAGGGCTAGGGTTTGAAGAAGAGTTCCAGCCCAGCCCCTAAGACGGACTAGAGTTCTAAACAGAGAGAATAAAGCAAAAGCCCAACTGGACAGACTGAGCCATGGTTAAAGGAATCTTCTGGATGTAGAGTGTATAGGTTCCTTAGCTCTCCAGAGAGAAGGTCTGGGGCAACAAGACGCATTCCAGCAACCACCCCTGGGGAGGCTAGTGCTCAGGCTGAGGTGGTTAAGCAAAATGTATACATCTTTCTATCTTGCAATTTTTGAACATTTTTTCCCAGTGTAATAGGACCTGAGTAAATTTGTCTTAAAAAGTACGATAATTAATTTGCCCAAGAAATATATGTATGTGTATATATCTATATCTGTGTCAATATCTCTAACCTCTTCAAGATCACATAGTTCATTATCACATATAGGACTTGAACCCAGATCTTTTGCTTCTATTGCATAACATGAGCCCTACTGTCTAAGGCATAACAAATATTTCAGCATGACTTAAACCAATGCATGTGGTTGTGAATGACAATTCCTTAAGTTCCTCTAAACAGTTGAGGGGAGTCTTGCCTTTCAGTGAACCATCAGTTAGGCACCTGCAATCAGTTCTAAGACCTTTTTCTGACTGTCTGTCAAGGAGTAAAGTTTTCACCTACCGCTTTACTCTTCTAGTTTACCACTTCTCTAGTTTCATAAAGACAAACATAAGAGAGGAAAGACCATTGGGGACTATACTGTATGGTTTAGTGTATATACACTCTATACATCAGTCACAAATTATGATGGGGCAAAATTGTTTATAAGTTTACAACCAGTTATTGTTTAATAAATGCTCTGCCTCCTTAATAAAAATGCTATAAAATCATTAGTTAAAGATAAGTGAATAAAAATTTGAATTTATGAGTGGGGAAAACAAAGGCATTTAAAAAATTTGTCAGATCAAAGAAAAGATATAATGTATATACTATTAAGTTGAGATTAGGAGATGAAGAAGACCAAGAAGGGGAGTGTTCTGTAAAAGACAATCCTGGGAGACAAATGATAAAAGTGTTTTGAGACTGAAGAATAATCAGTAGTTCAAATAAGACAGTTAAACATAAAGATGATTCCAAAGTTTTTGGTCTAAGTTAATTCTTCTCTTTCTCTCAGCTCCATAAACTTAGACTCCATCGGCACCCAGTAGATCATAATCCAACACACCAGCAAATATTAGAGATTGTTTTCGTTGGAATCCATCCAGAATGCAAGTGCTTATCACCACTTGTGCCAAGGTTCAGGCCACCCTCATCTCTTTTCTGGATTCATCCTTGCCCTTGCCACTCCTCCACCACACCCTAAATCTATTTGCTGTAATCAGAGCGGTCCTTTACAAAAGTATGTCAGATCATATGACTCCTCTGAGAATCCTCCAAAAGTTTCCTATCTCACTCAGGATGAAACCCTGATTACATGGGATTTTTTGTTCATCACCTATACAACAGCCTAACACAGTACTTGGCATGTAGAATATACTAATGTTGGGGGAAAAATTAATTTGATGAACTAATACATCATAACTTTTTAATCATTACCTTTTTCCTGGACATGCAGGTTGTTTCCAGTATTTTTTTATTATATAAAATGTTTTGACTATCTATGCATATAATTCTTTTACAATTTCTATTAAATTGTTTTTTATTTGGGGAAATTTTTCAGAGGTGGGATTCTTCAGTCTAAAGATATGGACATCCTTATGGCTATGCCGTATTGCTTCACAAAGGGCTGTACCAATTGGTTTTTGGGTTTGTTTTTTTTTTAGTTCTAGTCTTATCTCTCTCAAATTCACTTTTCACACACCTGCCATTGAGTTCCACTGAAAACACAAATATGACTAAGTCACTTTCCTGTGTAACACCATCCCACGGCTGCCTACTGCTTCTCATGATCTGGCTCTTTTCAGTGTCTCTGGCTTCATTTTTTCCATCTGCTGCTTCCCATTTTTATTGCCACATTGCTGAATGTCGGACTCTCCCACACCTGCAAACTATTTCTTAGCCTTTGTGTGTTAGCTTGGGCAATTCTGTTTGAAGCAGCTTCCTTTTTCTGGCCTTAGTTAACATCTACTTTTTCAGAAAGACTGCTCTGATTCCTATGAATGCCTCTGGGACTCCATTGGGCACCTTCCATTGTATTTACCATATTTGGAATTATCTATTTCTGTATCTGTCTCTTCCACTGGCCCCCTTTTGCAATCTCCTCTCTTGGTCCACTGCCTGATATTTGCAAAGCATTCAGTAGATGTTTCTTGAAAGAGAGAATTCACTGGGCCACCAGCAGCCTCTGAGTATCCACCCATTCACACATTGTTAGCACTGGATGTTCAAGTTTTCTTAGAGGACTGGGTTGCTAATCAGTTTTAAAATATACTTCAGGTTGTTTTTCTTTGGAATTCTTTGATTACCAGAAAAGTTCAACTTTTTTCCCCGGAGTTTGTGACTATACCTTTTCTAACAGAACAAGTACAACTACCACTTTGCAAAGATGAACAAATCCTCTTTTTGAAGATAGATGTTATATAAACAGAGCATTAATAATACTAAATAATGATCCTTTAAATATGCTGTAAATAATATGCAAGGAATAGTGCTGATACAATAGTACAGTGATGCATAAACTAAATTCACTTTTCACATAGAGTAATGCTGGCTTTCTTTTGCTCTTTTCACCTTATGAAGTTATTCACTGAGAGGCGACACGAGAGGTTGGCTTAAAATTGACCCGGTCACTGGTGAGATCTTTAGTGTGGCTCCGCTGGACAGGGAAGTTGAAAGCCTGTATCGGGTACAAGTGGTGGCAACTGAAGTAGGTAAGCAAAAAAAAACAAAAAAAAACTAACATAAATTATTAAGGGATACATCATTCAACATGGGAGGGAGGGGAAGGAAGGTGGAAAACGTCACTGGGTCAAATTGTCAGAACATCGGATCGTGGGAGGACAAGAAGGGTACAAAAGTGGAGGGAAGTGCTTCCTGATTTTGTTCAAAATGAGAACAACTTGTGCCCTGAGCAGGCCTCTTTCAGGTAGTGTTGCATCTGCAGGTTGGTTAGGCTTCATGGATGCTGCTCACTCTGTGGTTTCCTGTAGGGACCACAGCTCTAGGAAGATTCCCGTGTTCCCGTGTTCTCACCAAACTACCCATTTTCTCTATAGTGGTGGAAGGTTTCTGGACACAGGTCAAACCACTACCTTGCTGACCTAGACCATTACTTGTTCCTTCAGCCTTAAATCGCAACACCTCAGGTTTCATCTCTTTTGAAACAAAATGTTGTATGCAGTGTTCTCGACTTTGATATGTGCCAGAATCACCTGGGGAGCTTGTTCAATACAGACACTAGGAGTTCATCCCTGCAGATTCAGATTCAGTGGTTTCGAGTGGCCCTGAGTGTCTGTGTTTTGATGAAATAGGGTCAACTTTGGAAAAGAAAGACATTATTGAGATAAGCCAAGGATGTTTGAATCGTTGTTATGTAGTCTTTGTATCCCATTTAATTTGGTTGTGATAATATATATCACCCACTGGTTCTGAATGTGGAATTCCAGGGAATTTAAAAAATTGAAATGAAACTAAACTCACAGAAACAGCATGCTTACCAGTGACGAGGCTGGTGATTAAAACATTGAGTTTCTTTGCATTTACACGGAATTTTCCAACTTAGAGTAGTAATTCTGTTTGATGTTATGCTAATTAGAGCCTCTAGTTAGATAATAAATATATCTGCATGGTTTACCAAAAAATGAGAGTTGAACAAATTATGATTAAAGAAATACAATTTTAGAGCAAAAAATAAACGTGAGGCTGAGTTGGGAGCTGAAATGGAGAACATTCGAGTAGGTGAGAATCATAAAAATGTTCCCTCCGTGTGAAATGATTAATAAAATCAAAAGTACTGCAGTCAAGTGAAAGCAGTGAGGGTAGAAATGCAGAAATGTGTGCCGAGTTTGGAGCGGATGTCAGTGGACCGGCCTTGCTGAGGCAGGTCAGGCACTTCTGGTTAAGAAGTGCTTGCTTCTAATTAAGCACGTTCCACGATCACATTGTATACATTTAACTCTTGATTTAAAAGCTCCCAATTAATCAGGAGGAAGTCTGTCTGGGTGGGCCTTCATGCTGTGCATTCCACTACCACACACTGTGGGGGTCAACACTTCACTTTGGACTATCCTAAAGGCTTCTCACATTTAGCAGCTTCATGAATCAAAACCAGGGTCCAAAAAACCCCTGCTTCTGCAGTTTACAGCCCTGAAATGATACAAATAGATGAAATCATCTCCGGAGCACAGTGGCTTTTCCTCCTTTGGTTAAGTGTAGTCAAGGACAGAAGACAGTTAAAAAGAAAAGCAAGAAAACAGAGTTTACTGGAATTGAAGCAGGTTGGAGGCAGAAATTGTAGAAACAGTATCTGTGATTGAGGTCAGAGAGAATGACTACAATCAGTGTTTTTAGATTGCACTGACAGCCCTGTTTTAAGCACTCAGTGTAACAACTTACTCCTCATACAACACTATAGGGTAGGTATTATACTGACCATATTTTGTGAATGAGGAAACCAAAGCACTGAGCAGTTAAGTTGCCCACGATCACATAGCAGCTACCAACTGCTCAGGCTACAGAGTCCAAATTTTTCACCATTATACCATAGTAAATAACTATTGTGTAGCCCTTTACTATTTTCTAAGAACACTACATGCGGGATCCTTACAAAGCCACATGTTTTACAGCTGAAGAAATGAGGTTTAGAAAACTTAACAAACATGCCTTAAGTCAGTGCCGAGGAGCAATTGAGGGTGTGGGCTCTAACATGGGTTGGAAGCCTCTCTTGCTGTGTGACCTTGGGTAAGTCGTAAAACTTCTCTGAGCCTCAGTCTTCTCATCTGTCAATGTAATTCAGAATTGTTTTGAAGTAATGTATATAAAAGATTACCACATAAATTTTAGTTATTATTATTATCATTAAGACTTTTTAACCAGGAAATGAAGCCAGCCCTGATTCTAAAAGCTTGTACCCAGCTGCTTGAATCGTAAATTTTTTTTAAAGAAAATATTCTTTCTTATTAAGAGGAAATGAGAGAGCTGATAACCATGTTTCAATCACTCGTTTCCTTAGGTGGATCCTCCTTGAGCGCCATAGCAAGTTTCCACCTGACTCTTACGGACGTGAACGACAACCCCCCACGGCTGGTCAAGGAGTACACGGGCTTGCTCTTCTGCCATCCCCTCAGAGAACCAGGAAGTGTCATTTTTGAGGCCACTGATGATGATCAGCAGTCCTTACGGGGTCCACACTTTACATTTTCGCTTGGCAGTGAAAGCTTACAAAACGACTGGGAAGTTTCCAAAATCAATGGTGAGTTGTCAAAAGTACATCAAGAAAAACACTGATGGATGGTGAAATTAGTTGTGATTTGCCTTAGTGTGCTTGCAGGACTCAACACAGAGATTTCTTCTATACTCCAGGAAGGAATTTCGTGCTTTTGAAACTTGCACAGGGACACTTTCCAGAGGGGAGAAAGGCCCAGGCTTTTGAGGAAGGAAAGATTGTTAACACAGAGCACCCCACTGAGTGTAGATGGATAGTTGGACAATCTGAGCAGCAATTGCAAAATTTCCAATGGTAGCTGAGAAATAGATTTCATCATGATTTTTAAAAAGTTTCATTGAAATATAATTGACATACAATAAACAGCACATATTTAAAGCATACAATTTTATAAAAATTGAAATATTTATACACCATTGAAGCCATCAGCACAATCAAGAAAAGAATATTTCCACCACAACCAAAAGTTTTCAATTACCTTCTTTCTGTCCACTATAGATTACTTTGCATTTTCAAGAATTTTATCAAAATAAAATAATACAATAGGTACCCCCTCTTTTTTTTTTGGTCTTGCCAGTTTCACTTAGCGTACTTATTTTGGGTTTTATCTTTGCTGTTGTGTGTATCAATACTTCATTTCTTTTTGTCGTGGAGTAGCATTTCATTATATGACAATATCACAATTTGTTATCCATTCACTTATTTATTGTCATTTAGGTTGCTTATAATTTTTGCTATTACAAATAAAGCTACTGTGAACATTTGTGAACCAACATTTTGTTGGAGCATATGCTTTCATTTTCTTGGTTAAATATCTAGAAGTGGAATGGCTGGGTCATATAGTAGCTGCATGGTTAATTTTTTTTTTTTTAATTGGGGAATTGGGGGAGGAGAACAGTGTTGGGGAATTGGGGAGAAGGACCAGCCACGTTGTTGTTCTTCAATCTTAGTTGTGGAGGGCACCAATCACCATCTGGCTGCCCTTTGGCAGCTTGTGGCCTCTAAGCTCAAGGTGCTGTGTTCAATCTTAGTTGCGGGTGGGCATAGCCACCATCCCATGTTGGAGTCAAACAGGCAGCCTTTTTGTTAAGAGCATGCGCTCTATCCACTGAGCCATCTGGGTGGCAGCTCAGCTCAAGGTGCCAAGTTCAGTCTTAGTTGCCGACGGGCATAGCCCACCATTGAACAAGCTGCCTTGTTATTAGGAGCACGTGCTCTCACCAGCTGGGCCATCCTGCCACCTGTTGGCAGCTTAGCAGCAGCTGAGCTTCAGCGCAGCATCACTGGGTCCATGTGGAAATCAAACAGGCGGCCCTGTTGCTCAGAGCTCGAGCTTTTTAGCTAACTCTTAACCAACCGAGCCACTCAGCCGGCCCCCTGCATGGTTAAATTTTAAGAAAATGTCAAATTGCTTTTCAAATAGTTTGTAACATTTTATATTCCCACCAATGTATTAGAGTTTTAGTTGCTCAACATCCTCCTCAATACTTGCTATGCTCAGTCATTTTAATTTTAGTCATTCTATTTCATTATAGTTTTAATTTATATTTCCCTAATGATTAATGGTGTTGAGCATCTTTTCATGTGCTTATTTTCCATTCAGATATCTTTACTGAGAAGTGTTTGGTCAAATATTGTGCCCATTTTTAAAAATTGGCTATTTGCCTTTTATTGTTGAGTCATAAGTATTCTTTGTATAGTCTAGATACAAGTTCTCTGTCAAATACAGTTTATAAATATTGTCTTCCAGTCTGTGGCTTGCATTTTCATTTTGTGTCTTTTGAAGAGCAAATTTTAAATTTTTGATGACATCTGACTTACTTATTTTTTCTTGTATAACTTGTGACTTTTTTTGTGTGATGTTGAAAAAATTTTTGTCAAACTCAAAGTTACTAAAATTTTCCAATTTTTTCCACCAAGGGTTTTAAAGTTTTAGCTTTTACATTTAGTTCTATGATACATTTTACATTAATTTTTGTATATGGTGTGTGAGAAAGGTCAAGGTTCATTGTTTTTAATATGGCTATCTAACTATTCTAACTACTTATTGAAAATATCCTTTTCACATTGAATTGTCTTGTTGGCTTTGTCAAAAATCAAGTGACCACATATATATGGATCCGTTTCTGGATTTTTGTTTCTGTTTCATTGATCACTTTACCTATCTTTATACCAGTACTACATTGTATTGATTATTGTAGCTATAATAAGACTTGAAATTAGGTAGTGTAATTTTTTCCAACTTTGTTCTTTTTTAAGATTATTTCATCTATTGTAGGTCTTTTGCATTTCTACATACATTTTAAAATTTTGATTATCCATTCCTATAAAAAAGAAGACTATGGAGATAGTGACTGAGATTGTGTGAATCTATAGCTGAATTTGGGAGAGAACTGACATCTTAACAAAATTGAATCTTCTAACCCATGACCATCACATATGTTTAGGTCTTCCTTAATTTCTCTGAGCGATGTGTTTTAATTTTAAGTGTATAGTTCTTATAAAATTTCCCCTAAGCATTTCAAATTTTTGATGCTATTTGAAATGGTATTTTAAAATTTTTAGTTTAGGATATATAAATATAATTAATGATTTTTGTGTATTGATCTTGTATCCTATACATTGATGACCTCTTTATCAGTTCTCTTTTTTTTTAGATTCCATAAATTTTCTACATAGACAATCATGTTGTCTGTCAATAATAACAATTTTATTTCCTTTCCAATCTGAATGCCTTTTATTATTTCTTTATCTTGCTTTATTACTGGCTAAACCCTTCAGTACAGTGTTGATAAAGATAGTAAGAGCAGAAATAACTTGGCTTTTTCCTGATCTTCGGGAAAAAGCATTCATCTTTCACTATTAAGTGTAAAGTTAGCTGCAGGATTTTGTAGATACCATTTATCAGGTTAAAACTTTATTTTCTATTCCTAACTTGCTGAGAGATTTGTTTGTTTTTTTGAAATTAAGAATGGATGCTAAAATTTTTAAGAGCTTTTTGTGCATCTATTGAGATGATTGAGATGATTACATGGTTAATTTGTTTTTGCTTGTTTGTTTTGTTTTTTGTCTGTTAATTGGTGAATTATATCAATCAGCTTTTGGATCTTACACGAGTCTTCTGTTCCTGGAATAAAGCCTATATGATTGTGAAATATTAGCATATTTTATACTGTTGTATTTAATTTGATAAAATTTTAAGAATTTTTCCATATGTATTCATGAGTCATGTTAGTCTATATTTTTATTTTCTTATAGTGTCTTTGTTTTTGATGTCAGAGTGATGCTGGCTTCATAGAACAATTTAGGAAGTCTTCTTCTTCTTTAATTATCTGGGAGAATTTGGGTAAAATTGTTTTTTATTTCTTCCTTATAGTTTGGTAGAATTGACCAGTGAAGCCATCTGGGGCTGGAGTTTTCTTTGTAGGAAGTTTTATCTACAAATACAGCTTCTTTAAAAGATAAGGCTATTCAAGTTATAGATTTCTTCTTGGTTGAGCTTGTTAGTTTATATCTTTCAAAAATTTTGTTTCATTTGATATGTCTAATTTAGTTTCACAAATTATTTATAATATTATTTTATTATTCTCTTAATATCTGCAGAATATGTAGTGATATCACCTCATTCTGACATTGAAAAACTGTCTCTTTTTTTTCTGATCAATCTGGTTAAAAGCTGTTAATTTTATTGATATTCTCAAAGAACCAGCTTCTGGTTTCATTGACTTTTTTCTATTGTGTTTTTGTTTTGTATTTTATTGCTCAGATATTTATTATTTCCTTTATTCTTCTTATGTTATATTTAATTTATTCTTGTTCTATTTTCATTATGGTGGAAGCTGAGGTAATTAATTTGAGAACTTTTTTCTTAGTTAACATAGGCATTTGGTGTTATAAATTTATTTCTTAGTATCATTTTAGCTGCATTCCAAGAATTTAGATGTATTGTGTTTTCATTTTCTTTTCTTTTTTTTAAAGAATATATATATATATATATATATATATATATACACATACACACACACACACACACACACACATATTTTGTGTGTTTTCATTTTCATTCAGTTTGAAATACTTTCTAATTTTCCTTTAGGTTTCTTCTGTGACCCATGGATTATTTACAAGTGTGTTATTTATTTTCCAAATATTTGGGTATTCACTATATCTTTCTGGTTACTGGTTTCTAAGTTAATTTCATGTTGACCAAGAACATTTAACTGGAATACTTTTCAATTTGCAAAGACTTTTTCTTTCAGGGCTTTGAAGATATTTCTCCACTGTGTCTGGGTTGTATTGCTTCTTCTTTGTTCCTTGAATGTAATGTGTCTTTTTCCTCTAGGTGCTTTTAAGATTTTCTCTTTATTACTAGTTTTAAACAATTTGATTTTTATATCCTTGTCATATTTTTGTTTCTTTTTCTTTTCTCTGAGATTTGCTGGTCTTCTTGGATTGATGATTTAGTTTTTATTAAATTGGGGGGGAAATTAGCAATTATTTCTTCAAATATTTTTTTCTTTCTATTTCAGTGTTCATGGCTACTTTAAAGAACACAACTACTGAGAATAATGATAACCAACTGTATTTAGTATTCATTTCTACAGAAAAATCATGAATTAAAGACTTAAAGAATGCTTTAGCCCTTTTTGACATTATGGAAGGTACATGTGGACTGCTGATACTTTAGGTAGTTTAACTCGTACTTATACCTAACCATTTCCAAGTCAACCTTAGTGTATGATACAAAAATGAGCTTTATTTCTGCCAACCTAGGGGTCTGAAGTTGTCTTCCATGTCATTCATTTTACCCCTTTTCTGACAGGAACTCATGCAAGACTCTCCACCAAGCACACAGGCTTTGAGAAGAGAGTTTATAATGTCCCAATCCGCATCAACGATGGTGGTCGACCACCCTTGGAAGGGACTGTCTCTTTACCAGGTAGATATTTTGTTACAGAGGACTTGGGATAATGTCTGTTAATAGGTAATTCGAAAGAATTCTAGTCTTTGATATGGGGTTCTGCAATTGTTTACTTAAAACTTTATACTACCAAATACTGTTCTGCTTCCCAGTTACTTTCTGCACGTGTGTGGAACGAAGCTGTTTACAGCCAACAGATCACCAGCCTGGGATGCCCACTGTTGGCATGGCAGTTGGCATACTCCTGACTACCTTTTTGGTCATTGGTGAGTATAATATCTCAGATTCAAGGGTTTCTGTACTGGTCCCCAGAAACATGAGTTCACCTGAGAGTCTGCTTCATGGGCTGGTCTGGTGCTGTTCAAATGTCAACCTAGGCAGTAGTCAAGAACATAGATAACCTGTTTGGAAGACACTGCTTTAGTACCACCATATAGATGATTGCCTTGTTGGTTAGTTTGTGAAATATAACATAAGAGACTTTAAAGCAAAAATTGTATATTTTATGCCTAGTTGCCAAGCATTCATGATGAAGGACAAAGAAATACAGTACCTGGTGTCTTGTCTATGTGTTAGACAGGCACTGTACTTGGTATGGGGATATAGTGATGGGTAAGACATAAAGGAACTTACACTCACAGAGCTTATAACTAGTCTGCCTATGTTGGAAGAAGTAGAAGTTAAGCTTCCAATAGAAATACTGACATACCTGAAATGTTGCAGAATTTCCCTTTGCATATTTCTATGATTGTGGACCATGAATCTTTACTACCCCCAGATAATTCCACTGCATTTCAGGCCTCATTCTGCCTTGGCCCCTGGCCTACCTAGACATCAGAGTCCTTATTCTAGCTGTCTGCTTTTTTGTGAACAGCTCAGGGTCTACTATAGTAATTACCCTTTTTCAACTGTTGTCCTCTCCACAGTTAATTATTAGAAATAGATACTTCATCAGTTTATGTGCACTGAGTGTAGAAGTTTACACAGTTTCATATCCTTTCTCTTTTAAAAGAAGGGGTAGGGAAGAGAGACCCAAGATTACAATCTTGAGAAACAAAAACAAAGTTGGAGATATCCTGCTCCCGGATTTCAGACTATACTGCAAAACTCTATAGTAATCAAAACAGTATGGTAATAACCCCAAAAGAGGCATATAGGTCAATGGAACAGCATAGAGGGTCCAGATATAAACCCATACTTATGTGGTCAATTGATGTATGACAAAGGAGGTAAAAATGTACAATGGAGAAAAGACAGTCTCTTCAATAAATGATATTGGGAAAACTGGAAAGCTACATGCAACCCCCCCCCGCCCCCCCCACACACACAAAAAAACTCAACCACTTTCTTACACCATCTACAAAAATAAGCTCAAAATGGATAGAGTTAAAGGTAAGACTGAGAACCATAAAACTCCTGGAAGAAAACACAGGCAGTAAACTTTTTGACATCAGGCTAATAAATATTTTTTGAATAGTCTACCCAGATGAAGACAAAAAGCAAAAAAAAAGTGGAACTACATCAAATTAAAAAGCTTTTGCACAGCAAATAAAACCTTTAACAAAATGAAAATATTTGCAAATGACATATCTGATAAGGAGTTAATATCTAAAATATATTTAAAATGTAATACAACTCAATAGCAAAAAAAAACAATTAAAAAATGGACAGAGGATATGAGAGACATTTTTCCAAAAAAGAAATAGAAATGACCAACAGACAAATGAGAAGATACTCAACATCACTAATCATCAGGGAAATGAATATCAAAAACACAATGAGATATCACCTCACACCTGTCAGACAGGCTATTATAAAAAAGACAACAAATGACATATGTTGGAGAGGATGTGGAGAAAATAGAGCCCTTATGCACTATTGGTGGGATTATAAATTGGTGTACCCACTGTAGAAAACAGTATGGAGGTTCCTCAAAAAACTGAAAATAGAACTACTGTATGACCCAGCATTTCCATTTCTGGCTATCTATCCAAAGAAAACAAAAACACTAATTCAAAAAGATATATGCACCCTTATGTTCACTGAAGTATTCAGAACAGCCAAGATATGGAAGCAACCTAGGTGTCCATCGATAAATGAATAAAGAAGAGTGTTTGTGTGTATGTTTGTGTGTGTGTGTGTATTATAATATATAATCACCCATTAATAAAACAATACAATCTTTCTGTTTGTGACAACATGGATGAACCTAGAGGGTATCATGCTAAATGAAATAAGTTAGAGAAGGGCAAATACTGTATGATTTCACTTATATGTTGAATCTAAAAAACAAAACATGAACAAACAAAACAGAAACAGACTTCAATATAGAGAAAAGAACTGATGGCTGCCAGAGGATAGGTGAATGGGTGGGTGGGCAAAAAAGTTGAAGAAGAATAAGAGGTACAAACTTCTAGTTATAAAATAAATAAGTCACCGGGATGTAATGTACAGCGCATGGAATATAGTCAATAGTATCATAATAACTTTACATGGTGACAGTTACTAGATTTATCACAGTGATCACTTTATAAGATATATAAATGTTGAATAACTATATTGTATACCTGCAACTCATATAATGTTGCATGTCAACTATATTTTAATGAAAGATAATAAAAAAATAAAATAAAGGATATTACATGCCCTTATTCTATTGCTATCTAAAAATAATCATGCAATAATCCCAACCCTGTTTTGAAAAAAGTAAGGGTATGAAACTATAAGATCCTATTACTTTTATCTCTGCATATCCCAGACCTTTAATTTGTAACTCATCCAACCTTTAATTTGTAATAAAATTATGAGGTGAAATGGTCATGTTAGAAAACTGTTATTTTGTACATAAACTAAAAAATTCAAGATGGGAGGTCAAGAAAGAAAAGGCACAGAGGTATATAAGAGCTTGGAGAGTGGGACTTCAAATAGCCAGCTTAATTAGTATGAAAGGTGTGCCCAGACTGTGGTCCTCAGGGAGAAATGATAGTGGCCAGGCACATGTTAGAACTGGTAATAACGATATCATAAAGGGCCTTCCTTGTCATAATAATGAGAAGTTTGGATAGAAGGATATAATGAAATGAGATCTCTTTTAGTTCTGTGAATCAGAGTCCAATATAACAGATTGGGTCATGGCAGAAAAGATCAGATGCCAAGAGAATAATTAAGAATACTTAGAAAAATCCCAGTCCTTCTTTAAAAAAAATGTGTATTAAAGATACAGCTAACATACAATATTATATTAGTTTCAGGAGTACACCATAGCTATTTACCATTTATATACCTAAAGAACTGATCACCATGATAAATCCAACAATTATCTGACACCGTACTGTGCTATCACAATATTATTCACTATATTCCCTATGCTGTATATTATCTCCCCATGACTTGTTTTATAACCTGAAAACTTGGACCTCTTATTCGCCTTCACCTTTCTCCCAAGGTTGATTGTTCTATAATTGTTTGTAATTTTAACGTGTTCATGGGAGGAAACAGGCCAGTATTTATATACTCTGCAATCATGGATCACGAACAATGCATTAACAAGAAATTTTACTTCAAAATGCTAAAAAGTGCTAAAGAAACACATAAATGTTAAAATTAGTTTTTGGTGATGCTGCAGTAACCATGCAGTTTACAAGTGGTTTGAGCTATTTCGATTGAAGATGTGGAAAGATTGGGACGTCCTTCAACATAAAAAAACCCAAGAGAATGTTGAAAGAGTAAGCCAAATAATTTGATCAAACAGGTGACTGACTATTATGAACATTTCTGAGGATCTGAATGTCTTTTATGGTTCTGTTCAAAGCATTTTAACAACAGATTTGAACATGAGGTAAGTGAGTGCAAAATTTGTTCCATGCATTTTGACTGTCGGACAAAAGCAACAGCGTTTGTCCATTTCTTTGGACTTGTATGATCATGTGGCTTCAGATTCCAGGTTTTTAAGACATGTCATCATGGAAAATGAAACTTGACTCTACTTGTATGGGTATGATCGTGAGACCAAGGTACAGAGTTCTCAATAAAAATCACCCAGCTTTCCTCAAGGGAAAAAAGCATGTCAATCAAGATCTAACATCAAGGTGATATTAGTTGTGTTTTTGACCTTGATGGAATTGTGAGAACTAAGCTTGTACCCAGGAACACTATGGTGAACTCTGAATATTATAAGGGCTTATTAGAGCTTTTAAGAAATGATGTGTGTAGAAAACAGCCTGATAATGGGCAAATGGTATCATCCTTCATCATGACAAAACTCCATGTCACACATCACTCTGGTACGGCAATTTCTGTCAAATACAAACATTACAGTGTGTCCTCATTCACCTTATTTACCATGGAATCTGGCACCATGCAACTTCTGGCTTTTCTCCAAAGTCTGGCTCTTCTCCAAAAATAACCATGAAAGGTAAATATTTTGAATCAATTCAGAACACTGAGGCAGCCACGACAGTGCAACTAAAGACACTCATGACAGACAACTTCCAGAATTGCTTCACAAAGTGGCAAGAACAATGGGATAAGTGTGTTTGAAGCAGAAGGGAGTGTTTTGAGGGGTATTAATGGCAATATATCTTTTACTGTAACAAATTTTTTTAATTTAAACATTCACCATATTTTTTAGCACACCTCATATTTTGATAGGGATTGTATTGAATCTGTAGGTTGTTTTGGGTAGTATGGGCATTTTAATGATATTAATTCTTCCAATCTATGAGCATGGTATATCTTTCCATTTATTTGTGTCTTCATTTTCTTCCATCAGTGTTCTGTAGTGTTCAGAGACTGTCTTTCACCTCCTTGGTTAAATTTATACCTAGGTATTTTGTTCCTTTTTATGCAATTGTAAATGAAATTGTTTTCTTGATTTTTCTTTCTGATAGTCTGTTATTAATGCATAGAAACACAACCATTTCTTATATATAAATTTTGCATCCTGCAACTTTACTGAATTTATGTATTAATTCTAACAGTTTTTGGTGGAGTTTCTAAGAGTTTTCTGTATATATTATCATGTCATCTATAAATAGTGACAGTTTTACTTCCTCTGTCCCAATTTGAACGCCTTTTAGTTATTTTTGCCTCATTGTTGTGGCTAGAACTTCTTATACTATGTTGAATAAAACTGTTGAGAGCGTGATTCCTTGTCCTGTTCTTGATCATAGAGGAAAAGCTTTAAGCTTTTCACCATCGATTATGATGTTTGTTGTGGGTTTGTCACATATGGTCTTTATTCTGTTGAGATATGTTTCTTCTATACCTACTTTGTTGAGAGTTTTGATCATAAATAAATATTGAATTTTGTCAAATATTTTCCTTCATCTATTGAGAGGATCATACAAATTTTATTCTTTGTTTTGTTGTGGTATCACATTATTGATTTGTGGATATTGAACCATCCTTGCATTGCTGAGATAAATCCCACTTGATCATGGTGTATGATCCTTTTAATGTATTGTTGAATTTGATTTGTTAATATCTTGTTGAAGATTTTTGCTCATCAATGTTCATCAGGGATATTGACCTGTAATTTTCTTTTTCTTTTCTTTTCTTTCTTGTTTTTCGTTTTTCTTCTCTTTTCTTTGTTTTTGGTAGTGTCTTTGTGTGTTTTTGGTATCAGGGTAATACTGGCCTCATAGAACGAGTTTGGAAGTGTTTCTTCTTCAGTTTTTTGGTAGTAGTTTGAGAAAGATAGATGTTAACTTTTTTTAATGTTTGGTAGAATTCACCTGTGAAGACTCCTGATCTTGGGCTTTGTTTTTGAGCGGGGGAGGCAGGGGTTGATTACTGATTGGTTCAATTTAATTACTGGTAATATGTTTGTTTAGATTTTCTGATTCTTACTGATTTAATCTTGGAAGAGTGTATGTTTCTGGGCATTTATCTATTTCTTCCAAATTTTCCAATTTGTTGGTGTATAATTATTACCTATAGTATTCTTTTATGATCCTTTGTATTTCCATGTTTTCAGGTATAGCTTCTCTTTTATTTCTTATTTTATTTATTTGGGCCATCCCTCTATTTTCTTTCAGTCTGGTAAAGTTTTATCAGTTTTATTTCTTTTCAAAGAAGCAGCTCTTAGTCTCAATGATCTTTTTTATTGTTTTTAAATTTTTCTATTTTATTTATTTCTGCTCTGATCTTAATTATTTTCTTTCTTCTGTTTCCTTTGGGTTTGTTCTTTTTCTAGTTCCTTTAGGTGTAGAGTTAGATTATTTACTTGGGATTTTTTCTTGTTTCTTGAAGTAGGCCTGTATAGTTATGAACTTCCCTCTTAGAACTGCTTTTGCTGCATCCCATAAATTTTGAAAAGTTGTGTTTTAATTTTAATTTGTTTCAAGGTAGTTTCTGATTTCCTCTTATTCATTGGTAGTTTAGTAGTATGTTGTTTAGTCTCCATGTATTTGTGTTTTTTTCCAGTTTTCTTCTGTAGTTCATTTCTAGTTATATGTCATTTTGGTCAGAAATGATGCTTGCTATGATTTCAGCCTTCTTAAGTTTACTGAGACTTGTTCTGTGGCCTAACGTGATCTGTCCTGGGGAATGTTTAATGTGCACTTGAAAAGAATGTGTATTCTGCTGTTTTTGGATGGAATGTTCTGTGTATATCTATTACATTCATGTGGTTTTATGTTTCATTTAAAGCCAAAGTTTCCTTGTTGATTTTCTCTGGATGATCTGGATGAAAGTGGGATGTTAAAGTCCCTAGTATTATTGTATTTCTGCCATTCTCTCCATTTATGTCAGTTAGTATATGTTTACATGCTTAGGTGATCCTACATTGGGTGCATGGATGTTTACAAGTATTATATTCTCTTGTTGGATTGATCCTTTTATCATTATGCAATGCCCTTCTTTATCTCTTCTTAGAGTCTTTGTTTCAAGTCTATTTTGTCTAGGTATTGCTATCCCAGCTTTCTTTTCATTTTCAATTGTGTGATATGTGTTTTTCCATCTCTTCCTTTTCAGTCTGTGTTTGTATTTAGATTGAAGTGAATATCTTTTAGGCATCATATGTACGGGTCTTGTTTTTTTTTTTTAATACCTTCAGCCATCCTATGTTTTTTTATTGGAGTGTTTAGCCCATTTATATTTAAAGTAATTATTGACAGGTATGTGTTTATTTACATTTTGTTAGTTGTTCTCTGGTTGTGTTTGTAATTATTCTCCATTCCTTTGTTCTTCTCTTTCTTCCCTTGTGATTTGATGAGTTTCTTTAGTATTTAGATTCCTTTCCTTTTATTTTTTGTGTATCTATTATAAGTTTTTGGTTTGTTATTACCATCAGATACATATATAACAACCTTTGTATATAATAGTCTATTTTAAATTGATGGTTGCTTAAGTTCAAATGCATTCTAAAAGCACTACATTTCTAAGCCCCATGTTTTCGTTTTTGATATCACCTTCTACATCTTTTTTGTGTGTTTGTGTATCTCCCTTAACTAATTATTGTTAATATAAATGATTTTACTACTTTTGACTTTTAACCTCCATATTAGCTTTATAAATGGTTGACCCACTATCTTTAGTACATGTTTGCCTTTGCCAGTGAAAATTTTCCTTTCATGTTTTTTCTTATATCTAGTTTTGGCTTTTGCTTTACTGTTCAAAGAAGCTCCTTTAATATTTCTTGCAAATGCCAGTTTAGTGGTGGTGAACTCTTTTAGCTTTTGCTAAAAGAAATTCATTCTCTGTCCAATTCTGAATGAAACCTTTCCGGGTAGAGTATTCTTGGTGGTAGGTTTATTTTCTTTGATCACTTTGACTGTATCGTGCCTCTCCTTTTTAGCCTGCAAAGGTTCTGCTGAAATATCAAATGATCGTCTTATGGAGGTTCCCTTGTATGTAACTTTTTTTCTCTTTCTGCTTTTAAGATTTTTTCTCTTTGTCTTTGAGTTTTGACATTTTAATTATGATGCCTCTTGGTGTGGATTTTTTGGGTTTCATCATGTTTGTGCTTCCTGAACTTGTATATCTGTTTTCATCACCAGGTTAGGGAAGATTTCAACCATTATTTCTTCACATAGTTTTTTCTGTCCTTTCTCTCTTTCTTCTTCTGGGACCCCTATAATGCAAATGTTAGTAACTTGATGTTGTCCCAAATGTCTGTTATACCCTCCACATTTTTCTGATTCCCTTTTCTTTTTTGATTGGGTGATTTTCACTACTCTGTCTTCCATATCACTTATCTGTTTTTCTGCATCAGCTATCCTGCTGTTGATTCCCTCTGATGTATTGTTCATTGCAGTTATTGCATTCTTCAATTCTGATTGGTTTTTAAATTTTTTAAAATGTTTTTCTTGAAATTCTCTCTGCGTTCATTCATACTTCTCTTGAGTTCAGTGAGCATCCCTATTATCATTACTTTGAACCCTTTATCCGGTAGATTGCTTATCTCCATTTTATTTAGCTTTCTTTCTGGTTTTTTTTTGTTTTGTACTTTCTGGGTTTTTTTTTTTTGTTTTGTACGTTTGTTTGGAACATATTCCTCTGTCTCCTCATTTTGCCTAAGTCTCTATATATCTTTTAAGTATTAGGTAGATCAGCTAGGTCTTGCTGTGCTGAGAGTGCCCTTATATAAAAGATATCCTGTGGGGCCCAGTGGCAAAATTGCTCCTGGTAACCAGAACCAGGTGCTCCAGGGGTGTCCCATGTAGGCTGCATGCACCCTCTACTGTGGTTGTGCCTCAACTGTTATGGGCATGCTGCTGTCCAGGACTGGCCAATGACCTTTCTGACTGCAAAACCTGGCCACAGCTGCTGTGGGTACACTGGTGTATAGGGAAGACCCCTGGCTCAGCTGGCTGCTGTGTTCAGCATTGGCTGCTGCTGATGTGCTGGTATACTATGAAATCCTCTGGTGTGGGTGGTTGCAAGATCCAGCCTCTACTGCTTTGGGTGCACTAGTGTGTGTGGGCTGGCTCCCCAGATTGGGGCACTGGTTTGGAGGAGCTCTGGGTTCACCAGAAGCCACCTTCCAGGTGCTAGAGGGTGGTATGCTGCTTTCAAGGGGCTCTGAAGCCACCAGGACCTACCTGCTGGGTGCTGGAGGGAGGGTTGCTCCCTTGGAGGGTCTCCAGGAGTGTCACGTTGGAAGGTCTTAGGGGTTGCCCTGAGCCTTCTATTGGGTACCGGAGGATAGGGCACCACTTGGAGTGGCTTCAGTGTGTTCTGGGTGGGACATGAGGGTTGAGCTGAGTGGGTTATCAGGGAAACTCCAGGGTATGGTGAACCATTAGCATGTTAATGAAGAGTGTCAGAACTGGTGCCCACCAGTGGTGTGAACAAGCTAGATGGATGCATAGTAACAGAAGACCAACCAAGAAAAAATGGCTCTTGTCAATGCCTCCATCCCCAGACAAAATTCCAAAATATCCCTTTTTCTTCGGCAAATGCCTCAAAATTAGTTGGTGTATATGTTTCATGTATGACTCAGGCATTTTTGAAACTGCTACCTCTGTTCTGGGACTTAGAGTGGTTAAGTTTGTGGGTGGGCCAGGCCTTTCTCACAGCCTCTTAGATCTCCCAGACATAAGCTTTGCTGGCCCTCAAAACTAGATGTTATGGGGGCTCATTTTCCTGGTGCATGTCTCCTAGGTTGGGGAGTCCAAGATGGGTCTTAGACCCATAGCGATGAAGGGGGGACCTCTGTGTCCAAGATATCCATCCTGCTTGTAGGACACCACACCAAGGGTGTGGGTACTAATCAGACTGCATCTTTGCCCCTGCCAATCATCTCAATATGGCTTTTTCTTTACATTCTCAGTTGTAGAGAATCTGTTCCACTAGTTCTCAGGTATAGTTCATAATATTACTGGTGTGTCCACGGGAGGAGTTGAGTCCAGGATCTCCCTACTCCACCACCTTGACCAGGGTCCTTGCTATGATTCCTCCTGTGAACTTACTGCCAGGTTAATTTCCTGAAAACAACTCCCTTTTCCATATTGGTCTCTGATTTATAATGCATATTTAGTGCTAAAATGTCTAATATAATTTTTTAGGAGTTAAGAGATGGGAGAAATCTAAAAGGTTAGGTAGTATACTCAAACTGGAACTAGGAAGAAGGCACCAAAGAAAATGTGATATTTGGTGTGGAGACAGTGAAACTAGGCTTTAGGTAGGTGCACAGGTGTGGGAACAGCTTTCTTGTTGCCATGATTGGACTATTTCTTCCAGGGAAGGGGAAGGACTGGAATCAATATTTACTGAGTATGTACAAGTTCAAGAACTCTGTCAGATGCTTAGGTTCTATATTCCTTGATAGAGACACAGCAACAGCCACTAGCTTAGATATGATTTGGGACATGGTACATAACTACTGGCAATAAGATAAGTGATAAGTTTACTTATCCAAGAAAGCTAATGCCTAGAATCCCTTATTCACCAGGACAATGAAACTTTGTTGAACTACAAACAAAAATGAAGTTGCATTAGTCATTTTTTCCTGTCAGAGTACTACCTTATAAATGAATGTAACAATATGTTTTAATATTCCATCTATTTGACCCTGAGTTTTCTCTTTCAGGTATAATTTTAGCAGTTGTGTTTATTCGAATGAAGAAGAATAAAGGCAGAGATAATGTTGAAAATGCTCAGGCATCTGAAGTCAAACCTCTGAGAAATTGAATTTGAAAAGGAATGTCTCCTTTGGTATTTCATTGATTTAAAGACATTTGTTGGAGAAAAGAACAAAGAGAAGCTTCATTAAAAGTTAAAAGATTATGTTAGCCCTTATTTTGAACAGAAACTCTTTGGTGTTATTAACATTCTTCAGCTCAGTGTGGCTTATGTGGCTCTTCATTTGAGGTTTTTCAACTTGGAAATAGCACAAGCCCACCACAGGCCACAGAGAAGCCTACTGCAGAAACCAACCACTTACTGAGTTACTCACTACCTAGCATGCTGACATGCTGTGCATGTTTTCTTTATGTGTATATTAATAAAATTTTGGTTATTATATATTTAATGTGAGGAAGAAAATAAGGAAGCATGACAGAAGTAACAACAAAAATCAAGAATAAAAATGTTGGCTGTAGTTATTTTTGTTTCCAAAATTTCTTTGGCTCTGCTTCCTGGTTCTTTGCATTTGTTGAGAAAAGGGATGGATAACAATGATTAGCTTTTGTTTATCAAAATTGACTTTCATGCAGTAAGCCCAAGAGGAGGGTCTACAATGAAATCAAATTCACCACTCTCATGACCATGGATTGAGGGGTTCAAGGCAGATATGCTAGGAAGTTTAAATTTTTAAGTAAGAGGACCTTAGAGGTTTGGAAGCATTTCTAGGCTCAAAGCTGTTGTCTGACTCCTGATTTAAGCCTTGAAAGCAGTAAACATTACATAACCTCTCAAAATTTTCTAGAATATTCTGGAATATAACTCGTATCTGAAAAGGTGCTCTTACAATGATGGCTGATGCAGGCCATAGAATTGTATTTTTCATAAATAATCCTCTTGTGGACTTCAATTATATATATATATATATATATATATATATATATATATATATATATATATTTTTTTTTTAGCTGAGCCATCCTGCCACCTGTTGGCAGCTCAGTGGCTGCTCAGCTAGGGCCAGGACTCAAACCGCTGTTGCTCAGAGCTCACACTGTTGAGCAAGCTCTTAACCAACTGAGCCATTCGGCTGGCCCTCGATTATATTTTTAAAGTCAAAAACATAAAACAAAAGAAAATATATATTCAACTCTGTTTCTAAGACTTCAGTATTGCTTTCTTTTATATTATCCTGTGCTACAAACTCTTTTACCTATTGTTTTTTTCACACAAGGTCATTGGAAGTCTCAGACTGGGTAAGGTTCTCTCCTATATCACCACATATTAAAAGACAAAACAAAAGAAAACAAAATCCAAGAGCACCAAAAGCAAATTTACTTCACAAATTATACCCTAACCTAAGGAATAATCTAACTTTATCAGCAGCTTCCATAGGTATTTTACTGTGACTTGACATTTAGGTCACTTATAATTGCATTTTGTCCTGCTTATTTTCAAGAAATCACATTATCATTACTGAAAGACCAAGGCAGTCCCAAGGCAGTTCTGCTGAGGTGAGCTCAGGAGTTCTCCCCTGCCTTAATTTAATGTTGTCCTCTCTGGACCAACTTATATCATCTAATAATAAGCTGATCACATAGAACCTTCTCATCTAAAATCATTGATTAATATTCATACTTCTTGTGCTGTTTCTTCTTCCCTGGGTGGGCCCTCGCTGTCAAACTTTTCATCCTTTCATGACCAGATCTTACCTACCCTTTCTTAAGGTCATTAAGACCAGTTTAGTTACTGGTCCCTCTGGAAAGCCTTCTCAAATTTCCTATAGGAGACCAGACCCCTACCCCATCCAAACTTCCACACTGTGGTTACAAAAGTTGTTAACCAGGCCAGGACCCACTTCCTTTTCTGGTAAGAGCAATTCTACAGTATTTCCCATTGGGAAACATCTCCCTCACCCTCAGACAGATGCTTAAGTTCTATATTTTTGATAGAGACCGAGCAATAGCCACCAGCTTAGATATGCCTTGGGACTTGGTATATACTTACTGAAAATAAGATAAGTGATAAGTTTAATTATCCAAGAAAACCAGTTCCTAAAATTCTTTATGCACCAGGACAATGAAATTTCATTGAACCACAAACAAAAATGAAGTTGTGAGTCATTTTTTCCTGCCAGGGTACTACTTTATAAATGAGTGTGACAGTACATTTTAATATCCCATCTATTTGACCCTGAGTTTTCTCTTTCAGGTATGATGTTAGCAGTTGTATTTATCCAAATGAAGGTCTGCTAACTAGTCTATCTAGTTTGTGTAGAGCCAACTTTCTGTTTTTCTTTATCTCTCCAGCTCTAGAGATGGGCACTTTATTTCAGTGAGACTCACCTTTACAATTTTAGTCAAAAGTTTAGTAAAAGGGCTCTCTTTACATGGAATTGGCTAAACTGGTAGGAAGTCAGCTTAGAGCAATCTAGTCACCACAAGTGGTGAGCCTGCCCAGAATGAGGACCACAGAAATTCAAGAGACGAGAAGAGACCTGTTTAAGACGTTGAGTACCTAGAATCTGCTGTTTGAAGAAAAGCTTGCCCTGGACTTTTCCATCCTATGAGCCATTACATTTTTCTCTCACTTAAAGCTCAATGGATTTCTGCCTCTTGCAACCAAAAGAATAGATATTTGTGCCTTGCTCATGGTCCTTCTCATGTTCTACAATTAGTGCCCATTTGATCTCCCAAACTGGTCTGGGACTTCTCAGAATCCCCTCAATGCCACTATGACAAGTCTTGGCTCATAGTGGCTCCCCCATAATTTTTTGAAGAATAAATTTTAAAAAAATATTTATTTTGGCCACCTATGCTGTTGTCACTTAAGTGTCATCCATTTGACAAAATTGGTACTAACGCATCCTTTGTGTTCACTTGCAGTATACTCAAAGATTCCTTAAACTCCCACTTCACCACCTTCCTTTCCCTATATACAAACCCTGATACTCCCTCAAACATCTTCAGAGCTATCTGGAGTGGCAAAGGACTCCTGAAAATGACAAAGCTCCTAAGAATTTCTGTATGGTTAAGAAGCAGCTGTGAGGCTGAGATGGTCCCAGGGGTGGGGTGGGAAGTATAGGTGGGAACTCTTGTGAGAAGCTATGTAAAAAGTCTCAGGATTTCTGGGGAGCGGTGAATTAAGAGTGGAGATCTCAGCGTGTTGGTCCTGGCATGGTGTAGATGACCCACAGGCAGGAAGCTGAGGTTGCCTCTGAGGTATCTAATGAAAGAAGGAATCAATTTAGTTCTAAGATTCTGTACAATGCCATATGCATCGTGGAAGCTTGTTAAATTTAGAACCTTAAAGGTTACCAGTAAAGAGAACAATATCTTATAATTCAACTTAAAAAAATCATTTAAACTATAATATTTTTAAGTGTACAGTTCAGTGACAGTAAGTACATTCATATTGTTGTGCAATCATCACCGCCATCTATATTCAGAACTTTTTCACCTTCCCAAATAAAACTCTACCCATTAAACATTAACTCCTCATTCCTTCCTCCTCCCCAGACCCTGGTAAGCACTATTCTAATTTACTGTGTCTATGAATTTGACTATTCTAAGCACCTCATATAAATGGAATCATACAATTTTTGTCCATAATATCAATGTTTTAAAACACATTTTAAAACAGTAATGAGAGAAAAAAAAAGAGAAAGTAGCATTCAAATTTAGAAGTTACCTCAAGAGAAGACTGTCTCAAGGCTAATGCTATTTTTTATTTTTTGTGCATTCATGTGTCACACACTTTGTATACACTTAAATGTACATTTTACACACATGTGAAGATATCTACACAATATATACACAATGCACGTGTGTTTCCCAAACACCACACGCACTGGCATTGTTCTCACATTTCTCCTTACAAAAGCCTGTCTCACTCTGGCTAAGCCCCAAGAAGTGTGGTCAGGTGTTGAATGGACAGCTGTCCTCTGTGGATGCCTGTTAAAATCACCTGAGGGAGTTTTAAAATAATACTCATTCTAGGACCTCTATCCAAACTAAATTAGCATTTTTGGGTAGGGGGCCCTAGCTTTAGTATTTTTAAAAAATCTCTCCAAGTGATTCTAATGTGCAACCACAGCTGAGGACTCTTGTTCCAGAAAAATCCCCAGAGGGCCAAGTTAGTACCAGGCTGCTATGGAATACGATCCTTTTCAGGGTCTGAATCAGGGTCCTTCCTCAGAACATCGGCTCCCCAATCCTTTTAACTTTCTGGGCACCTTTCACACTTACCAGTCCTGCTCAGACCATTGCCCAGATGCAAATATGGACCACAGCCCAGAGTTCAGGGGCCACTGTCAGGAGCCATTCCTCTGCCCACAGAGACCCTTTAATGAAGAGACCCCTAACTAAGACCCAGTTCACTCTGCCACTATGTTGGAACCTGCGAATCCCAACCATGAAGCTGAGAAAAAAGAAGCTAGTTTCACCTGCAGGAGAGCAGCCCTCTTTGTAGGCCAGAGCTGAGAAAAATGAACAGCAATGCTTCACTTTTCACTATAGATGCATCTCTCAAAATTAAAAATACATGTTCGTGTAAAGTGGCCCTTTAAAATACATTTAAAATATATGTTTGTGTAAAGCACAATACCTGACTTGTGCTTGGAGACCTGGCTATTTAAAAGAATATTATTGACAATGTAAAAAACAAAGAATATTTTATAATACAAACCATTACTCCCATTTTATTGGCTTTCCATTCTCACATACTAGCACATGATAACAGCTCCATTTGATATTTCAAAACAATTTCCTTAGTATGAGCTATGTGTTAGTTATTTGTAAGCCATCTGTGTTCTTAAGACAAAAACAATGACCTCCTGAGATGGTAGATAATTCTAAAGGCTCAGAGACTGTCCTGGAATCCTGGTCTAGTAATGTCGATGGCTCAAGCATAAGTCATATTTGAGGACTCCATGAGTTATTTGTCTCCAACATTCATTGGCTTCTTTGGACAGAAACCCAAACCCTCCTTTTTCATGTGGTCCTCATCCTAGAAGAGCCAGCTGAGTGAGCAATGAGACAGGAAGGGCAAGTAAAGAAGGGGTAGGCTGTAGAAACAAGTTCTTATCTGATTGAGGGAGAGCATTTCATTTTTTCCACTGCAACAATACATCCAGGATTTGAAAGGCTACATTTGGAAGAGAAGGAAGGTATGCATGTGGGATGTGGGAATAAAAATAACATGTGTGTTTACCCAGCATTTTTAGTTACTCTCTTCAATTAAGCATAGGAGTAGGAGGAAACAGAATATATTTTTGGTAACAGAAAATAAAACTGGGCCACTTTGGCTTCTGGCCAAAAAAAGATCCCAAGAGCAGAATTTCCTGTGGCTGTGCTCAGGCACAACCAAAGCCAGGTATGGCCTTGGTTGGTGGTGGGCACAAAGAACAAAGGAAATGATCTTGAAGCAGCCACGTCCACTGTGGGGTAGAAAGGGAGAGGCCTTGCCTGACGTTCCCCACTGAGTTTTGCTTTTTGCAGTGGGATCTCAGCCTTCCTGGGGCTGCAAAGAGGAAGGGATTTCCTTCAGTAAGCAAGTGTAGCTTGGTGCATGCTCCCTAAAATCCTGGTGTCATTGAAGGCTCTTGGGATGTCCAAGAGAGGACTCAACCAGGAGCAGTGGTGACCAGATTCTTACCTTTGCACAAGAAAGAATTCAAATGAAAGTACACACTTGAGAGGGAAGTACATGTGAATTCAGAGATTGAGTTGCATCAAGGAAGTCCTGACCACGAGTATTTATACCTCCCAGGGGCAGGATTTCATAACTTTCCATTGTAGTAGTCACAAAGTAAATAAGATTATAATGACATTATAATTAGCTAAAGGTCAACTCCCAGCCAAGGGGATTAACCTTGCTGGATGAAACTGGTTCTTGTTCTTCTCCAGCTGCAGGTGCTGGGTACAGTTACTTGTTACTTGTGTAACCAGTGAGGTGACTCAGGGTTTAACCTGGAGGTGGTTGTCAATTTCCTAGGCTTCATATGTGGCCTTACTGGCACAGTTTATGCCAAACATGGGCACTGGAATAAGGCTCCCATGGGATTTAAGTTTTTCCTGGGCTGTTCTGAATTTTCTCCTCTGGTAGCACCACGCTTGAACAGGCAGGAAATATGGAAGTGTTGCCTGGGTCATCATAGACACTAGTGTGTTTTCTAGGAGCCCCCCCAAGAAGCGGAGGCCAAGACAGAATTAGACAAAGAAGAGATTTATGAGAGCAAAAGCCTATGAGGGATAAAGGGGAGGAACAGAAGGCAAAGGGAGCCCTGGACCATGATGGAAGTTTGGTAGCTGGTAAAGAAGAGAAGGAAGAAAGAAGGATTGATAGGAAGAGTCTCAGGCCATCGCACGGCTCTGAGAAAGTCTGGGCTAGGCAGATGTCAAACCCCAAAGCAAAGATTATCATTGGAGGAGCCCATGTTGGGCAGAAACCACATGACTTTAGAACCCCAATTGTACCTGGTGGCTGGCTGGGGGTGTGATCCGGAAGGCAGAGGGCAATCGGCTAGCTCCTTTGGCAGGGGCCTCATGAAGCCAGATCTGAACCTGCACTTCCATGCCTGTCATAATTTGCTCTTTTGCTCTTTGATGTACTTGTCAGATATTTATGGCCAGATATTGAGTTGGACAGGTAACAGTAGCTAATAATTCCAAAGTTTTGTGATGTTTCAGGCACTATTATAAATGCCTTACAATATATTATCATTGAGTCCTTGCAACAACTCTATGAGAGAGATACAATTATTATTATTATGTCTATTGTACACATCAGAAACTGAATAGAGAAAGGTTAGTGTGTGACTTGTTCAAGGTCACATACCTAATAAGTGACCCCAGCAATGTTACTCTAAAGCCCTTGCCCAAAGCTACCATATTTCACCTAATCTAAGGTGCCATGTATTATAAGACATATCATTGCTTTATGTGACACTAATAAAAAAGAGCACTATCAATTAGGTCAATTAACTTCACCATGCCATTATTATTTAGATGCATCCTCAATTTCAGAGATATTAAAATGTTCCCATGGACTTCACAATCCCATAGGGCAGACAGACCTGAACAATTGTCATGCAACGCAGTATCAAGTCACCAAAGTGGAGCACAGGCACTGCTGCAGTGACAAAGAGGAGTGAATCAGCACTGCTGCCTGAGGTGTCTGCAAACACCTCACAGAGGAAGTGGCCCCCAGCTGCACCTTAGGGTTTCTCCAAATAGAGAAGGGAAGGGTGGAAATGTGAAATTTTGAATATTTTAAGAGCCATGGTTGATAACGCAAATAATAATATGACAATAGCTAATCATGTATTAAGTTCTCACTGTGTGCCAGGCGCTGTGTTATGAGCTTTTCATATCTCATCTTACGAGGTCTGACAATTAAGCTTGAGAACTTGTTGCAACGATGTTGCTAACTTTTTTTGATGTCAGAGGGATTATTCATTATAAATTTGTACCAACTATACAGACAGTTAACCAAGTTTACTATTTGGATGTGCTGAAAAGACTAGATGACTTACCTGAACTTTTCACCAACAATTAATGACTCTTGCATCACGACAATGCACCAGCTCACACAGCACTGTCTGTGAGGGAGTTTTTAACCAGTAGACAAATAATTGTATTGGAACACCCTCCCTACTCACCTGATCTGGCCCCCAATGACTTCTTTCTTTACCTGAAGATAAAGGAAATATTGAAAAAAAAAGACATTTTGACGATATTCGGGACATCAAGGGTAATCCAACGACAGCTCTGATGGCCATTCCTGAAAAAGAGTTCCAAAATTGCTTTGAAGCGTGGACTAGGTGCTGGAATCAGTGCATAGCTTCCCAAGGGGAGTACTTTGAAGGTGACCATAGTGATATTCAGCAATGAGGTATGTAGCATTTTTTCTAGGATGAGCACTCGAACTTAATTTTGAGACCTCGTATTTAATACTCAGAGAAACCCTATGAGAAAGCACTTTTTAGGGCCATTTTACAGGAAAGAAACCCAAGGCTAAGGAGGTGAGTTGATTTACCTCTCAGTACACAGATAGTAGATAATGAGCCAGGATAAAAATCTCCAACAACCTGTCTCCCAACTTTCAGATTTTACCCACACTGCTGGACCACCTTTCAGAAGTGAATTAGTTTGATAACACTGTATTGTATAATTGAAATTTACTAAGAGAGTAGAACTTACATGGTCTCACCAAAAACGCTGGGGATAAATATGTGAGATGATGGATGTGTTAATTAACTTAGTGGGAGGAATTCTTTTAAAATGCATATGTCTAGCAAATCACTTTGTACACTTTAAATATCTAACCATTTTATTTGTCAGTCATACTTCAATAAAGCTGGGGAAAAAAGAAGCAAATTAGTGATGAGACATATTCACCAATGTCATTCTCACCCACTGAGTTCTTCATTTCCTGGAAGAAGCATTAATTAAGGGCTGACCATTGTCAAACACAAGGATTGAGGAGAAACCTTCGGGAGTCTCAACTCTGAACTTGATGACTGCTAATGGAAGGTTCTGGAAATGTTGGTGCAAGACTGGGACCTCTCAATCATTTCAACTGTTGAGTATTTGCTGAAAATTTACTCTGAGCAAAAGTCTGTAAGTCTGTGCTGGGCATCAAGGGGACTACTGAAGGAAGTTTTGGGCTTAGCACCAAATGTTGACTGAAAGAAGTACAATGTTGGGCCGCTGTGCAGGCCTGCCTGGCCTGGCCTCTGTTTTATCTGACCTAGACTCCTATCTCCTCCCCCTGCTCACCATGCTTCAGTCACGTTGACCATCTGCCACTTCCTCGAGGAGGCTGAATTCCTTCCACTTAAGTTCCTTTTCACATGCCTACCCCTGAAACATCCTTTCATCCCCAGCCCCTTTTGTGTGACTGGTCTTTTCTTTTTCTGTAGGTTTCAGTGTAAAGGCTGTCTCCTCCAAGATGTGCTGCCTGTTATTTTTTATCATGGCACCTATTAATTTTGTTCCTAGCACTTTTCATAGTGTGTAGTTATGTCCTTTATTAATTTGCATCTCTAAGGGCAGAGACCTTGTTTACTGTTATGTCCTAGCACTATGCATGGTACCCAGAATATAATAGACACTCCATATTCAAATGGACAAATGGCTTAGCTTAGAATCTCATTATGGAACAAAGATGTACGTCTATAACACATAAAATAGCTGCCGAACTGATCAAAGAATGGAAAGATTGATGTGTGTGGAAACTGTCAAAGAGATGTAAGCATTGAACAGGGTGGGCAGAACTCAGAGACTTAGGGATGGTCAGGGAGGAAAAACCAGTGGGGGGAGAAAATCCAGTCAGTGGGAGGACAAAATATAGTTTTCTCTTCCCTTCTGGTTTGAAGCACCTTCATTTTCATTACCTGGAATCACCCTAACTTTCCTTACCTCCTGGGTTCTCTTTCTATTTATTGGAATGTGGGCTAAGGCCATAATGGCCTTAGTTGTTCAGTCTTCTCTCTGCAGAGTACTTTGGTAGGCTCCCTTGGGGGACCAAACACAATATTGAGACTGAACTCTCATATGGCTCTTTCGCCTAAGAATGAGCATGTTTTGAGGAAACCATTATGGATTCTGACCTCACTTTTACTGTGCGTCACAGACAAAGCAATGCCGAATGTTCAGAAATCACCTCAGGTGGCCATCTTCTAGAATCCCTTCAAGGATTTTAGAAATAGAGATAGATCTCACCATTATACTGTCTTCAGTCAGCTGTGCCTGTTTTCCCCCTACACATACAATAGATATAATAGAGCACATCATTTGACTCACTCACTGAATTATGTACTTGCATAACTTTGAATTTCATGGATTTTCATACCATATATTTTGAAACTCAAGACTTGTTACATGTTTTTGTACATGTTCTGCCTGCTATTCAATAGGAATTTATTTATCTTACTTGTCTACAAGTACATTTATCATACTTGTCTCTCTATAGAGTATCAAGTCTTGTTTTTATTATTTATTCATGTGTTCACTTCCTGCCATTCCACCTCCATCAAGCTTACCCTCTGAGCTCCTTGAGGGCAGGAGACCAAGTTTTATTATCATTGTGACTCTGCTACCAGCAAAGAATCTTCAATAAAACAGCTTCTTGGTAAATGCTGAATTAAATAGAAGAGTTCCAAGACCTTCTAGAAGTTCAGTTCTTTGCTCTTTTCAGAAGAGCAAGTTGTCTCAATTCAATTGAGCCCAAGGTTATTGCCTCTTAACCACATAAACCAAAATCAGTGTCCTCCTTGTCAAAGACTATTAAAGAACAAAAATATCATTTTAGCCTTAATTAATCTGTGACTTAATTTGGGGAGTCTCTCCTTATCCAAGATTAGACATGATTGAACAAGAATACAGAAGAGTGAACTAAAAATAACTTTCTGCTATAACCATACAACAAATTTTAAAAATCTAAGCAAAACACTTTGCCGCAAATCTCAACATTTTAAGATGCTTCTGGATACTTCAGAATTTGAAGGGAATAGTAACTGTCACATTTTCGTGAAGGATAGCACCATGCAATGGAGGTAGGAATGAAGCCATTTGGATATGTGTTTTCTGGAATTCTGCCCTGAATAGTTTTCTTCCTGACGTTATGCCTAGCTCTTTAATACTGCTTAACATTAGTAATGCTCATAGCCTTTTTATAAAATCATGTTTAGAATATAAAGGAAGCATGGAAAAGTTCTCAGAGCAAGGGAAAGGAAAGAAAAATAAGGAATAAAGCATTTGTTGAGAGTGAGCAAGACTTCACCCTGATAGTGCCCAGTGAAGCCTGTTCTGATAATGACAGCCTTAGCCATAGTGTCATCTCAATGGTTGACAGGATGGATATTTGTTCCCTGAATTGGGAAACTCTGGACTTAGGATCAACTTTTTTGGATTCATGCATTATACACTTAATCCACAAATTGCTATTAATTACTTTTTTATTCCTAATAAGTGGGTAAGAAGTAGTGGTAACAACCACTACGGCCTTTATTCATGCAGTTTCTTTTCCATTAATCTCACTCAACAGAAGCCTGTCAGGACTTCAGAAGGAATTTTGGATGTTTCCGGACTCCAGGTTCAAGAATCTTCCACCAAATGATTATTAAGTAAATGTTTAGAGTAATATTTACCCCTTGAAACATTCCTGTCTCAGTATTTTACCACAGTCAGAGCCTGATCCTAAGATCAACTGGAAAACATTTTAAGGAAATGAAATGTATGAAAACCCTTTGTAAGACTAGGTCTGTGGAGCTACAGGGAGACTTGATAAAAGCTCCCCTAAAGCTGGGAATAGTCAGCCAGGGAGTGATACAGAATTCATAAACCATGTTAAGAGCTTTGGTGCCTTAGAAAAAGCTCTGAAATGTTGCAATTATTAAATCACTCAACTGAAATTACTTTCAGATGAGCAAATCTAGGGCCGACATTACCAACTTTTTAAACTACATCATAAGTTCTGAAACCAAAACAGAAAACAATAAAACAGAATGGTCTGCTCTTAATCACCTGCTTATGCAGGTGATTCAGATTTAATACAAGGAAAGTGGAGTCAAAAGAAATATCCAAGGCTGGACGAGTGGCTCGGTTGGTTAAGAACATGAGCTCTGAGCAACAGGGCCAGTGGTTCGATTTCCACATGGGCCAGTGAGCTGCACCTGAGCATAGCTGCTGCTGAGCTGCCAACAGGTGGCAGGATGGCTCAGCTGGTGAGAGCATGTGCTCTTAACTACAAGGTTGCCGGTTCGACTCCTGCAATGAATGGTGGGCTATGCCCACCAGAAACTAAGATTGAACCCAGCACCTTGAGCTGAGCTGCCCTGAGCTGCCAATGGGTGGCCGGATGGTGACTGGACTTGGAGCTGAGCTAGCTGCACCCTCCACAACTAAGATTGAAGGACAACAACTTGGCTGTTCCCCTTCCCCAATTCCCCAATAAAATCTTTTTTAAAAAATAGTACTTAAAATAAAGAGAAATCTCCTGTATGTCTGTGCTCAGAGCCAATAATGTGAATATTAGAAACCTTAGACTATTGATTCAAGAGAGTTTGATCTTTATGTGGTTCTGTCAGTTACAGTGGTTAATGTCAGGACATCTAATTCATGATAAGTGCTCAGTAAATGTTAATTTTATTGATACAAAAATACATGGATAAATGACATCTGATGAAGAGAATATAGTAGTTCCCTTTTATCTGTTGTTTCACTTTCTATGGTATCAGTTACCTGTGCTCAACAATTGTCTGAAATTATTAAATGGAAGATTCCAAAAATGAAAAATTGTCATACATTTTAAATTGTGCACCATTCTGAGTAGTGCGACAAAATCTCATGCTATTCATTCCCACTCCATCTTCCCGGGATATGAGTCATCCTTTTGTCCAACATATCCACACTGTGTATGCTACCTGCCTGTTATTTACTTAGTAGCCATCTGGGTTATCAAATTAGTTATGGTGGGGTGGGGGACAGACAGAGAAAGAGAGAGAGCACATTTACATGACTTTTATTACAGTATATTGTTTAATTATTCTACTTTATTGCTAGTAATTGTTAATCTCTTACTGTGCTTAATTTATAAGTTATACTTTATCATAGGTGTATATATGTGTAGGAAAAAAATGGTATAAATAGGGTTTGGTACAATCTGTGATTTCAGGCATCCACTGTGAGGGAACATATTCCCCATGGATAAGCGGGTCTGTGTAAGGTGAAAACTCTTAAAGATCAGCAGAGAAAGATGCTCCTATGAAATAGAATAAAAACAGTGACCAAAAAAAAGTAAGACAAAAATTTGCAGACCAAAGTGTTGACAAAAGTTAGAGAAGAATATTGTCAAAAGGAATGAGTAGTTGACACGGTCAAATGAAGTAAGATGCCTCTAAATTAGAACTGATATGTGTTAAATGGATTTAATAACAAAGTGGTAATCTGGATGATAATAGGTAAAATTGGCATACAATATTAATTCAGTGGGTAGCCTTTAAGATTGCTCCAGCTGAGTGGCTCAGTTGGTTAAGAGTTGGCTTGGGAGCATGAGATCTGAGCAGCAGGGCTGCCGGTTTGATTCCCACATGGGCCAGTCACACTGCACCCTCTATAGCTAAGATTGTAAACAACAGCTTGACCTGGAGCTGAGCTACCATGAGTGGCCAGCGATGGCATAGGCTGCAGCCCCTGCTGCCATGGGCTGCCATGAGCTGCCATGAGCCACCGTGAGCTGCCGTGAGTGGCCATCCAATGGCCAGCGACCAGCTGCCTCAGCTGGGAAGAACGCGATGATTATAATACCAACATGGCCAGTGAAGCGGTGTCCTCCATAACTAGACTGAAGAACAAAAAGGACAGCAACTTGTCTGTTCCCCTTCCCCGATTCCCCAATAAAATCTTTAAAAAAAAAGATTGCTCCAAATTCCTGGCATTTATGCCCTTGTATAATCCCCTATCCTAAGTGTGGGGCTGGATTTAGTGACACAACCTAGTGAATAGAGTCTGCTAGAAGTGATGATGAATGTCACTTCTGATATTAGGTAACAAAAGGACTGTTGCTTCTCTTTTGGGCTGCTTTCTCATTTTCACTTTCTCATTTGCTTGTTTTGGAGGAAGCCAGCTGCCACGTTCTCAGCTGCCTTATGGAGAAAGTCACACAACAAAAAAAATCCTGATGTTTTTGGCCAATAGCCAGCATGGACCTAAGGCCTGCCAGCAGCCATGTGTATTCAAGTACATTTCTGCAATCATTTACTATATTAGGAATATGTATAATTAGACATGGGTTTCTTTCACTTATCTCAAAAAGTATTGCTATGTTATTGCTAAAGATCACATTGTAGCCAGTCTATCACCTTACAGCAAAGAGTGGTGGCCCTATGCACTTAAAGATGGACACAGGAGACATTCTTCCTAAATGACTGAGCTGAGAAGATGGATGTCTTCTCACATTCAGTTTACTCTTTGGTCTCCTTATTCATGGCTTTGCTGTTTCTTCAAAGTCTGTCTAGAAAATTCCAATCAGATTTGACTAAAGAGGCAAAATAGTTGATCAAGAGCCAAAACAAAATAGTCCAGAAATTGTGATCTTTTAAAATGGAATTTGTTTTAAAGTCACTTCTTCTTTTAAGAAAAATACCTAAAGGAAAACATTTTAACAGAATTGACTAACACGGCCATTTGGATGTGGTTATTTTGACTTAAGAAATATTTGATGTGACTGTTTTGCGCATTGTTCTGATGTTTCATCAAAATGAAAAATTACTGTTGTTTTTCTTTATTACCTGGTGATGTACCCAACAGATTAGAGGATCTCTCTATCCTGCTCTTCCTTTATCCTAGATCATTTTGATTCTAATTTCCAGGTGGGAGTTGAAGATAGGATAAAATTTCAGGATGAAATAAATATAACTTCACAGTATTGTGGAGTGATTTTTTAAATGTAAAATTTTAGTGGGATAATTTTAGGTGACATTAAAATAATCTAATTATCAACATGGCCATTTCAAAATGTCAAGTATTTGGAAGCATAAGTCAGACAGAAAAAGTCTAGAACCATATGACTTCACTCATATGTGGAATGTAAAACTGAAAGCAACAAAGGAACAAGGCAAACAAGCAAAGAAACAAAAACTCATAGACAGACAACTGTTTAGTGGTTACCAGAGGGTAAGGGGGAGGCGGGATTGTAGAATAAGGTAAAAGGGACTTAAATGTATGGTGATGGAAGGAGAACTGACTCTAGGTGTTGAGCACACAATGTGATATATAAATGATGTATTACAGAATTGTACACTTGAAACCTATGTAATTTTACTAACTATTGTCACCCTAATAAATTTAATTTTAAAAAGTACAGGATAGGACCGGCCGAGTGGCACATTGGTTAAGAACTGGCTTGGGACGCCAGCTCTGAGCAGCAGGGCCCTGGTTTGGATCCCACATGAGGGCCAGTGACACTGCCCTCTACAGCTAAGATGGTGAACAACAGCTCAACCTGGAGCTGGG
>NW_017732276.1:238928-247670 GCF_001890085.2 Hipposideros armiger
GCGGAGTATAGTGTGGGAGTGGAGTCAAGGGAATTGTAATAGATATGTATCATATGGGGGGGCAGGGAAGTGGGGCGGTGGATTGGGGGAGGTGGGTTGTAACTTTGAGGGGTAAAAAGTGTAACTATTGCACTGTGTTGTACAGCTGAAACGAATTTTAAAAAATGTGTATTTCACAATTAAAAAAAAAAGAAGTTTCAGAATCCCCTTTGGCCACTGGAAAGAAGACAGTATGTCAATATAGAAAATATTGCACATCAGAATGGTTAAATCTAGGCTGTGATTCTCTATGTGGCATAATAAAACTTCATTAAATATCAATTTAGCATGAATATAAAGAGTCTTGAAATATGAGGTCTGACAATTAAGTTTGTGAACAATTAAGTTGCAACAATGTTGCTAACCTTTTTTGATACCAGAGGGATTATTCATTATGAATTTGTACCAACTGGACAAACAGTTAACCAAGTTTACTATTTGGAAGTGCTGAAAAGGCTGCGTGAAAAAGTTAGACGACCTGAACTTTTCGCCAATAAGTCATGGCTCTTGCATCACAACAATGCACCAGCTCACATGGCACTGACTGTCTGTGAGTAAGTTTTTAGCCAGTAGACAAATAACTGTATTGGAACACCCTCCCTACTCACTTGTTCTGGCCCACAATGACTTCCTTCTTTACCCAACAATAAAGGAAATATTGAAAGGAAGACATTTTGATGACATTCAGGGCGTCAAGGGTAATGCGACGACATCTCTGATGGCCATTCAAAAAAAAGAGTTCCAAAGTTGCTTTGAAGTGTGGACTATGCGCTGGCATCAGTGTATAGCTTCCTAAGGGGAGTACTTTGAAGGTGACTGTAGTGATATTCAGCATTGAGGTATGTAGCACTTTTTCTAGGATGAGTTCGCGAACTTAATTGTTTGACCTTTGTATTTTAGAGTCACATACACTGAGAAGGAGTCAACGCCTAAGTGGACCAGGAGAAGTTAACTAAGCACATTCAATGTTTCTTCAACAAAAACCTGTGACAATATTTCATATGAAGAAATTTTTTTCCTCTGTGATTCACTTTGTAAACCCCATGATCCATTTTTTTTTTACATGACAAATGACCCAGGTTCTCCAGAAGAACTCCTTGTTTAGCAGATATTTGTGGTTAAGGTTCAGAGAAGATTTTTGTCCATAATGACTTGTGCTCTATCTGGTTGAAAGACAGGAGGACTCACAGAACTTCACAAGAGCACATTTCCAGGCAAAACCATGCAAGCCAGCTGGGCATGTAGGCAAGTGGAGCAAGAAACAGTCATACCCCACTTACAGTTGAAAATGAGGGGCAATGAAATTGAAATCCACACAACCATGGTACCTTATTTTTCTTTCTTCAAATAATGTTAGCTATTCTGTTTTCTTCTTCTCCTTCTTCTTCTTCCTCTTCCTCCTCCTCCTCCTCCTCCTCCTCCTCTTCCTCTTCTTCTTCTTCTTCTTCTTCTTCTTCTTCTTCTTCTTCTTCTCCTTCTTCTCCTTCTTCTTCCTCTTCCTCTTCCTCCTCCTCCTCCTCCTCCTCCTCCTTCTTATTATTCTTCTTTTGTTGTTGCATAAAAAGAAGGGCTCTGGCATCACCCAGCTCCATCACTTACCAGCTGGCTATGTTGACATTGGAGAAATAACTTAAACAAGCTGTGCCTCAATTTCCTCATTTGTAAAATAAAGATAATAATAGCCCCTCCTTAATAATAATAATAATAATAATAAACATTTATTGAGAGCTTACTACATACAGAACACTATTTTAAGCACATTAAGTATGTTAAACTCATTTCACTTTCACAACTTTATGATATAGACTCTATTACTATTATTGCATTTTAAGATAAAGAAATTGAAGAAATAGCAAAAGCCTTTTCTGAGATTACACAGCTGGTGTCAGAGATTAGATAGAGGGTTACTGTCAGAATTGAATGCAATAATATATTTATGTAAAGCCCTGCCATAGTATGTCTGTGCCATAATAAATGCTACTTGCTATTTTGGCTTTTGCCAAGAATGTCACTTTAGAAATAATTATAGAAATCTATTAGTGGTCATGAGTGGGGAAAGCAGTACAAATAAAAGCATTGAAACTTTCTTTTGAAAATCAACTTTCAGGGGCCAGCAGAGTGGCTCGTTGGTTAAGAGCTGGCTTGGCAGCGTGAGCTCTGAGCAGCAGGGCCACTGGTTCGGATCCTACATGGGCCAGTGATGCTATGCCCTCTACAGCTAAGATGGTGAACAGTAGCTCGACTTGGAGCTGGGCTACCATGAGTCGCCGCTGGCAACAGCATAAGCTGCAGTGGGGCATCAGTGCTGGAAGCTGCTGTTAGCTGCCGTGAACCGCTGTGAATGGCCATCCAGTGGCCGGCAACTGATCTGCCTCAGCAGGGAAGAGCACAATGATCATAATACCAACATGGGCCAGTGAAGCGGCATCCTCCTCAACTAGACTGAAGAACAAAAGGACAGCAACTTGTCTGTTCCTCTTCCCCAATTCCCCAACGCTGTTCCCTCCCCCAATTTCCCAATAAAAACAAACAAACAAAAACTTGCAAAGGTAAGACAGATCTAGGTGTTTTCTAAGAAACCATTGAGGAGAAGCAACCAGCACTAGCCAGATATGGAGCCAGTGTCAATGGAGAACTAAAGTCAAGCTCAGGAAATGCACAAACACTGAGTTCTCACAGTGGCAGGGGGAGTGATGTAAAAGGGGTAACCCTGCACGAGGCACTTTCCCACTCTTTTCTAAAATAATCTACAGTGGTCTAATCCTTTCGTTTTTCTGTTTCATAACTAGAGAGTAATTGGCTATCTTTGCCCCCAAAATAACCCCACTCTATTAATATGGAATCTTAGAACATTTTTTCCATTCCCCAAGATATACTTAATGCTAATCATACTCTTGATTTCATCTTTTGCTGAGATGAATTTTATTCATCTGTACTTGTATTGCCTCCAACCCTGTTTAAAAGTTTTCACAGTTTCTATTTTCTCAAAGATGTTTCCTGCAATCAAAAAAGTTTATATTTTAATTTAAATTCGATGGAAATAATTTTAAGGTCTCCTTTTCTCTCTCTCTCTCTCTCTCTCTCTCTCTCTCTCTCTCTCTCTCTCTCTCTCTCTNTCCCCTTCCCCCAATTCCCCAGTGCTGTTCCCCTCCCCCAACTCCCCAATAGAATCTTAAAAAAAAAAAAAAGAGTACGAGATATGCTATTAGAATACCATCTACTAGCAGTATGACACAGAGAAAAACTATTTAATATATTGAACCTTAAGTTTTTCTTTTGGAAAATGGGTTTAATAATATTTGTGTTAAATGAAATGATATAAATGAAACCCTTACAAGGCTACCTGGTACTATATATTATATATTATTAGTGGTGATATCAGAAATGGATATTTAAATTGGACCTGGGAAGGTGATTCTATTAATAACATAATGTTGATAAAACATAGATGAAAATTATGGCAAAGTTGTTAATATCAGTTGTTCCCAAACAAGGCTGCATATTAAAAATCATCTGGACAAACTTTACCTTCTGATGGAAAGGGAGTAAGGATGTCTGGACTTAACTTCAGATTATAAACAAATAGAAAATTGTATAAAATAGATGAAACGATTGTTTTCATACATTGGACAACAGGCAGCACATGACTATGATTCTTGAGAGAAGGGAAAGACAAAGGTGAGCCCTGTGAATCCTGTGAATGTCCCAGTCCTCTGCCCAAAGGCAGTTATGGACCACTGGCAGCAAGAGGTTGGCAGACTTGCTGAACTGAAAAGATGGAGATAAGAGTTTGGGGAGGCACTTGTTGGACAGACTTCCAGAAAGTGGGGAGTAATACAGAGAAAGAACTACAAGAATTTGTGTAGGGCTTGCCTTGAGTCTTGTCTGAGTACTATGCTGTGTGTACCTAAAGTGTGAAATTTCACAAGACTGAGCACAGAATGATCAAGGAATTATAAGCTGAATAATTGCCAAAGCTCACACAGGGAGGGGAGAGATTTAGAGATTTGAGCTTTGACCAATCAGACTGATTAATCATTTTACTTTTAAAGATTTTATTGGGGAATTGGGGAAGGGAAACAGTGTTGGGGAATTGGGGAAGGGGAACAGCTAAGTTGTTGTCCTTCAACTATAGTTGTGGAGGGCGCAGCAAGCTCAGCTCCCAAGTCCAGTCACCATCCGCCTGCCCATGAGCAGCTGGCGGCCACTTAACTCAAGGTGCCGTGTTCAATCTTAGTAGCCCACCATACCATGCAGAAGTTGAACCTTGTTGTTAGGAGCACATGCTCTCACCAGCTGAGGCATCCTGCCCACCATTGGCAGCTCAGTGGCAGCTCAGCTCAGCGCAGCTCACTGACCCATGTGGGAATTGAACTGGCGACCCTGTTGCTCAGAGCTCGCGTTCTTAACCAACTGAGCCATTTGGTCGGCCCTGATTAATTATTTTTGATCATCTACAATATGAAGTGGAGAACACAAAAGAGTCACACCATAAAAATAGGGCTCTACCATTTTTGGAATGAAGAATACTTTAGACCAGTGATTCTCAACCTTCCTAATGCCGTGACCCCTTACTACAGTTCCTCATGATGTGGTGACCTCCAACCATAAAATTATTTTTGTTGCTACTCTATAACTGTAATTTTGCTACTGTTATGAATTGTAAAGTAAATATCTTTTTGTTTTCCGATGATCTTAGGCAACCCCATGTGAAAGGGTCATTCGACCCCCAAAGGGGTTGCGACCCACAGGTTGAGAACCGCTGCTCTAGACCCACTCTAGCAAAGCTTGAAAACGAGCTTTAAAGAGATTAAAAGTATTAGCAAATAACTGGTGGCAACATAAGGCCCAATACTCTGTAAAGAAATACAATAAAATCTAGGTACTCAACAAGGTAACATTCATAATGTCCAACACCCACTGAAAGATTGCTAGGCATGTTAAGGAGAAAAGCATGATGCATCAGTAGGAGTCGATAGAAATAGATCTGGAAATGACATTGATAAAAGAATGACAAGGATGTTAAGATAGCTATTATAACTCTATTAGAGTATTTAAAGGGAAATATATATAGTGAGGAGATCAACAGAAGACATAAGTAGGAACCCAAACAGAAATTCTAGAAATAAAACACAAAATATCTGAAATTTTTAGAAGTTCAATGGATGGTATTAGTAGCCAATTAGTCACTACAGAAGAAAAGATTAGTGAAATTTAGGACATACAATAGAATCTACCCAAACTGAAGTACAGAGAAAAAAGAGCAGTTCAAAAGAATAAAAAGACAAGTTACAGACTGGGGAAAATATTTGCAAAAGACATATCTAATAAGGGGTTGTTATCCAAAATACACAAAAAGCTCTAAAACTTCAAATAATAAAATGAACAACCTGATTATAAAATGGGCAAAAGACCTGAACAGACACTCACCAAAGAAGGCCTACAAAAGACAAATAAGGGGCCGGCCGAGTGGCGCAATGGTTAAGAACTGGCTTGGGACGCCAGAGGGCCCTGGTTCAGATCCCACATGGGCCAGTGACACTGCCCTCTACAGCTAAGATGGTGAACAACAGCTCAACCTGGAGCTGGGCTGCCCTGAGTCACCGGCGACGGCGTAGGCTGCAGCCCCTGTGGCAGTGGGTTGCCATGGGCTACTGTGTGTAGCCAGCAACCAGCGTGAGCGGCCAGCAGCCACAGTGAGTGGCCGTCCAGAAGCCGGCGACTGATCTGCCTCTCCTGGGAAGAGCGCAATGATGGTACCAACTTGGGCCAGTGAAGCAACGTCCTCCACAACTAGACTGAAGAACAAAAGGACAGCAACTTGTCTGTTCCCCTTCCCCAATTTTCCAACGCTGTTCCCCTCCCCCAACTCCCCAATAGAATCTTAAAAAAAAAAAGACAAATAAGCATATGAAAAGATGTTCAAGGGCCGGCAGAGTGGCTCCTTGGTTAAGAGTTGGCTTGGGAGAGTGAGCTCTGAGCAGCAGGGTCACCGGTTCAGATCCCACATAGGTCAGTTATACTGCACCCTCTACAGCTAAGATGGTGAACAACAGCTCAACCTGGAGCTGGGCTGCCCTGAGTCACCGGCGACGGCGTAGGCTGCAGTGGGGCTGCAGTGGGCTGCCGTAAGCTACCGTGAGTGGCCCGCAGCCAGCATGAGCGGCTGGCAGCTGGCGTGAGTTGCTGTGAGCCGCAGTGAGCCACTGTGAGCAGCCGTCCAATGGCCGGCAACCAATCTGCCTCAGCCAGGAAAAGCACAACGATCACAACACCAACATGGGCCAGTGAAGCAACGTCCTCCACAACTAGACTGAAGAACAAAAGGACAGCAACTTGTCTGTTCCCCTTCCCCCAATTCCCCAGCACTGTTCCCCTCCCCCAACTCCCCAATAAAATCTTTAAAAAAAAGAGAAGTTGTTCAACATTCTATGTCATTAGGGAACTTCAAATTACAACAATGAGACACTGCTACAAAAAAAAAATAGAAAATGTTTTGAATTAAATAAAAATGAAAATATATTAAAATGTTTGGGGTGCAGCTAAAGCAGTTCTTAAAGGAAATTTTATAAGTAACTCCCCATGCTTATATTATAAAAGAAGAGGGCCTAAAATCAATAATCTAACCTTTCACCTTAAAAAACAAGAAAAAGAAAAGTAAATTAAACCCAAAGTAAGTGGAAGGGAAGAAATAATAAAGAGCAGAAAGCAATGAATTAGAAAATGGAAAAAGACTAGCAAAAATCAATTAAAATAAAAGCTGATTCTTTGAAGAGATCAATGAAATTGATGAAACTTGAACCAGACTTATAAAAAAAAAGAGAGAGAGAGAGAGAAGACAAAGTACCAATATCAGAAATGAAAGAGGGACATTCCTGCAGATCTTAAAGACATTAAAATGATAATAAGGTAATGTGATGGACAACATTATGACAACAAATTAAAAAATTTAGATGACAACTTCTTTGAAAGACTCAAATTACCAAAATTGACTTAGTAATAAGTAGGTGATTATTATACAGTGAACCTGGCACTAATCCACTGAATGCTATTGAAAACCATTGATTTGGATCAGATTTTATGTAAATACTCATACAGTGGACTAATATCAAAGAAGATTTAAGCAGGATTAGATTGTCCAAATAAAGCCAAACAACCCACTGAACAATAAAAATATACAAATGCAGTTGATGGCTATATCACCAAACAAATCTCCAAATTTTTTTTTATTGGCTGGACTGAACAAGTTGAGTTAGTTGTTTAGGAATTATATAAACACATTCATCAAAATTCAGATATGAAGGCACGGTGGATTGGCTTACCCAATGCACAACACCTATTCCCAATCCCCTTCTCTTTTGCTCATTTTGTAAGCCTCCCTTGCAGTTAGGTAAGGGTGGACATAGGTTACTATTCTGGAAAATGGGTTATAAGCAGTTATCTTCTAAGGGCCCCCTTAATAAAAGGGGACAAATATTCAGCAGCCATCCTGCAAATGAGAAAATTACAGAGACAGTAGTTTTAACATTGTTGAGCTGTTGAATCAATAATGTTGATTCATAATAGAATAATGGCCTCCTTTTTTGATATATATTTTTTGTTGTTATGTGAGAAAAATCCCTATTTGTTTAAACACTGGAAGTTGAATTTTTATTTACTGGTAACCAAATATACTCTTTTTTTATTATTAAAGTTAATTGGGGTGACAATTGTTAGTAAAGTTACATAGGTTTCAGGTGTACAATTTTGCAATACATCACCTATATATCACATTTTGTGTTCACCACCCAGAGTTAGTTCTTCTTCCAAAATACAATCTTAACAGAAGACTAGAACACATTTATATATCTCCCTCCATAACCAAGAAAGCAACTAAAACAAACAAAAAACAACATTAATTCAGCTCTTCCCTTGACTGGCTATAAAATCTTAAAATAATTCCTTAGTATCAATGTATCTGAGTTTGACATTAGTAGATCAATGATAATAATAATAACAAAAACAATAGCTATCTAGTGAAGGTGGTGCTGAGAAAGAGAGAGAACAAATAAGAAGTTGCAGCAATTCCACTCTTGGGTATCTATCCAGAGAAACCCAAGACGCTAACTCTAAAAAATTTATGCACCCCTATGTTTATTGCAGCACTATTTACAATAGCCAAGACTTGGAAACAACTGACATGCCCATTGGTAGACAACTGGATTAAGAAACTGTGGTACATTTATACAATGGAGTATTACTCTTCTATAAAGAAGAATGAAATTGTACCATTTGCAATGATATGGATGGACCTAGAGACTATTATGTTAAGTGAAATAAGTCTGCCGGAGAAAGACAAATACCATATGATCTCTCTTATATGTGGAATCTAAAAAACTGAATGAATGAGCAAAGTAAACAGAAATAGTCTCAGAGATATAGAGGAACAACTGATGGCTGCTATTTGGGACGGGTGGGGATGAGGGAGAAAGGGAAGGGATTAGATAGCATAAATAGGTAACTACAATATTGCCATAGGGATATGAAAGACAGTTCGAGGAATATAATTATTAATGTTGTAAATATTTTGTAGGGTGTCAGATGGTCACATGTCTTGTTAGAGAGATCGCATCATAGATGGGGTAGAGGCTTGATCACTGCACTGTACACCTGAAGCTGATGTTGTATAATATTGTATGTCAACTATAAGTGAATATATATATA